>NW_005326802.1:0-2045 GCF_000412655.1 Myotis brandtii | reverse complement strand
ACCCTAGCGCCTCGGAAGAGGCTGTGGAGGACGTCTTGCGTTTCCTCACCTCTGCGTGGCGTGGGGTCGACGCCGCTCAGGGGAGGGGCGGGACTTCCTGTCCCGCGCGGGCAGAACTTCCGGAAGAGCCGGAAGACCCTCTACCTCGTAGAGTCGAGAGGTTCCCGGCTGCAGGAGAGGGAGGCGAGGTCCTGGACGGTCGGGGGGACTCCAGGGCCGGTACCTGAGCTTGGCGTCATGGTGAGTCCTTCTGGGAGGGGAGGGCCCGGAGGTCAGTCCTGGGAAGGGAGCCGGTCGAGTGTCCCGCGGAGGATGGAGCGGGCGGGAGCCATGGGATGAACCGCCGGGCAGGACCCACCTCCCTTGCAGCGCCGGAGCTCCCGGGCCCCCGAGAAAACCCCTTCTGCCCTGCCTCGCCGCGAGTTCTGTCCCGGAGTACGGAGCCGCAGCCCGAGTGGTCGTGGCCCATTCACAGTGTACGGCGCGTGGTCCCAGAGTTGACCTTGCCGGGTTGGTGGTTTCAGGTGGTCCCAGCATTGACCTTGCCTGGCTGGTCACCTCCGCCTCTCCTTAGCTGCAGGGCCGTGGCCAGCACTTCAGATCTTAGAAATGCCTTGAGCATCGTGTCAATTGATCTAGTAACTTCATTGAGGTTAACACACACACACATTTTATTCCAATACTAGTAACTTCTACGGATCCCCATGTAGAGGATGAGCGCCTGTCACTTAAAGGAACGGCAAGGTCAGCTCTTACCTTTCCCACGCAGCCCTTTTGGAATTGGAAAACGGGCCAAATAAAAAAAAATCCGGATTAGTAAGGAAAGACTGAACTCGAAAGGAATATTGCAAGGGTGTGGGGGAAGGGCCTGTTACAGTAGGGAGAATGCCTTGACCATAGGTCTGCAGGAGTTTCAAAAGTTAGGCAAAAGGGGGTTTTCTTTTATAGAGGGGAGGAAACAAGTGAAAAGAACCGGGTGTGCAGAAGTGAGATGAAAGGGTATATGGCCTGATAGTAGATCAGAGATTGTTTTACCCTCAAACCAGCCTACCTGTAAAGGAGTTATGGGGTTGTATACTGTTTCAGTTTGAGGGTGGGCCAAAGTTCAGGGAACTAAGGGAAGGATCTTAAGCAGAATTTGGGTAACATTTTATTCCAATTGATCTACAGGGGCAAGTAGTTCAGCTAGTCATTTATGAAGCAAAGAATGTGAATTTGCAGGTTTATGTCTGGCCTTGTCATATGTAAACAAGGGGGTCTTCTGTGAGCTTTACCCAAGTCATTTGGGGACTAGTGGTTCTTTGCAGTAAGTCATTTCCAGAATACAAAGGGGTGGGGTGGGGGTGGGTGAATGTCTTAACCTTCGCTGTTTTCCAAGATCACAGGGGTCCAGTAAAATTCAGCATTGTCAGTTTCTTGACTATATAAAAGATTTCAAATCCTCCTCTGGAAGGGATTCTTTCTTGGAATTTAGTTCCAGTTTGCCATGCCTAAATATTGACATTGTTCAGCTATTGTGTATGATGATTGACTTTTGAATGACTTTTAGAGACTTAACTGAATGTGAAACAAAAGAAACTCCAAATAATGTGGTTCCTAGCACACTCTACTATGCTATGACTAGTAACTTCTGACTTTTTTGGGCAGTGTGTGTGTGTTAACCTCAATGAATAATACAGTATTATTTTTTTCTTTAGTATCAATGAAATTAGTGAAAGGGAACAGTCGAACTGGAAGGAGCCAAAGATAATAATTACTCCCCCCACCACCACCACCAATTTTACAGAAGGAAGAATCTGAGGTTTAGAAATAGACAACGATTTACCTAAACTAACAGTAGTTGGCATAGTCTGTATTAAAATTCAGATCATTTCTTAAATTTAAGCTCTTTTTGACTCCTTGGTCTTAAAAGTTAATATAGAGTGTAATGAAATCCTTGAATTCATAATAATCACAGAGAAGCTGAACGTGAACTTATTCTCAGTATTCTGTGATGCTAAAAACGGTAGCTTTGTTTTAAGCTAAAGTAAACAAACTCATGCTGT
>NW_005326801.1:0-2044 GCF_000412655.1 Myotis brandtii | reverse complement strand
ATCCTGTTGTTGTACCCAAGGCTTCTGGAAATGCATTTCAAGGTTTTCTCTTCCCCTAGGAGAGTGAGTATAATTTTACCTCAGTCTAGGGTCTTCAGATGTGTGTATATGTATATATGTGCTCCCTGTCCTTTCTCCTGCACTTCTGTTTCCAGCAGTTCATCTTCCTTCTAAGTGTACTCTTCATCTGCCATCTCTATGCTATGTATTTAAAAAATTAAATATTTGGCCTGAATAGTTACATGTATGCTCAGTGTTTGTATGTAAATGAAGGTAACTACTTGTGTAAGGATATTTTGGTGAAATTTCTTTGGCATCCTCCACCGCTGCCTCTCTCCGATATCCCCTGCACCTCTTCTCCTAGTACCATTTAGATGTTAACCTTCAATTTGAAGTGCAGGACTAAGTATTTAACATTTCTATTCTTGGTTCAGTTATTTCACCCCAAAGGAGATTATGCAGGGAAGCATTTGGAGCAAGATACTACTGTGGTTTGACTGCAGCTTCTATACCCTACTGTCAAATTTGTAAGCTTTTCCTCTGGGGATAAGGAGAGACGAAGAGGGGGAAGGGGAGAGATGGCCACATCTGTAGCATGAGAAAATGCAGGGAAAGAGAAAGATGCTTGATAGTGACTTAGGAAGTTTTGCCACACTGATAAGCGCTATAACTATCTCACCAAGAATTTCAGTAAAAATATTACATTATTCTTGCATGCTCTTGACATTGGAGTGCATTTTATTTTTTAAATATAATGATATGCAGAAATAAGCCTTAAGGCAAGAATTGAACAGCTCATGGAAGCCCCGTTATAGAAAGGTTATTAAAAGATCTCAGTGCTATTTCTGTATTTAAAGAGTTATTTTAAATGTTGTTCCTATCATTGTTTCAAACAAGATTTGAGTAGATCTGTTCATAAAATCAGAGTTACATTAAAACATAATTGATAGCACTTAGGAGACCATGAGAAATGTACCCAGACATTTAGCTTTACGTGAAGTATATTCCACAAATATGTTTTAATGGTCCTTTAATGTTTTACTTGGTTGGCTGCTTTCATGGAGTACAACTTTTAATTTTAAAAGGTAGAAAATGTGCTAATTTCCTATAATTTATTTTTAATAGGTGTATAGCTTTGCAAACTGTATGATTTTGGCATACTTCTGTCACTTAGTGACAGAATACCTAAATTATATTTCTGTTATGTTGAAAGGTATTTAATCCCCATTTATAATGACACTATTTTAACTGAAAAATGAATGATTGATTGTAAATATTTCAGGATTACTGTTACAAAATTCACTTAAAAAAACACACAAAAAATTACTTTGCAGAACAATGACTCCTGACATAACACTGGTGTCATTTATTCAAAATTGATGTCTTAAAATCTGAGATTACTTTAGGTGAATTCTATTAATGAGACAGTTTAAAAGGTCCACCTATGTTAAAGCTGCTTGTTTCTATAGTGCTAACTTCTGTATCAACATCTGTATCATTTCCTTTGTCCTAGACCTCACCTCTTAAAGATTAAAATACTTTCAGAATTTAGATCATAAACAACAAAAAGAGCCAATAATTGAAAAAAAAAAGATTGTCACCGAAGATATGATACACAGTACAACTTAAGATGCGGAAATAAGTCTAAAAATCATTTGTCTACAATACCTTTTATTTAATATTAATTGCATCTAACATAACATCTTTTATTTAATATTTTAAAAAATACTTTGTAAACGATATTAAATATGTCATTTGCATCACATTATTTTTTATTAAATAACTAACTTTTACATTTCAATGACCAACAACATTTGGGATTACTTAATAAGAGAAAGTAATATTTTACTTAAAGCATAAATAATCAGTGATGCTGATGAAATGAATGAATTTTACTAATCAATTCCTACATTAAAAGTCAGAATTCCCAATGAGCATTCATTTCTACAAAAATGGTAAAATCATCATGAAATACTTGTTTTAAAAATCAGTAAAGATTTTTATTGACTAACTAGAGGCCCAGTGCACGAATTCATGCACAGGT
>NW_005326800.1:0-2044 GCF_000412655.1 Myotis brandtii | reverse complement strand
TTTTTTTTTTTTTTTTTTTTTTTTTTTTTTTTAAAGTGCTTGGCTTAGTTAATTTAAATAACCAAAGTAATAATAAGCTGCTGCTGTATCATTGGGGACCTGTGGAGTGTCGGGTGTACTATGCATAACATATATATTTTTCATTCGATTTTTAGATTAGCCCTACTAGGGTTATATCATCTTTATTTTACAGATAGATAATTGGGTAATTTAAATTGCTCAAAGTCACAGAGACAGTAAGCAATGTAGCCAAATCTTGGTCTAGAGATGTGAAGGGTTAGGGAAGAGAGATAATAACATCTGCCCAGGGTGGGGTGATAAGCACTGTAGCCACATGAGGGACCTGTGGAGAAGACTTTAGGGTAGGTCAGTGCAGAGAGGAAAAACTTGGGCAAAGTTGACTTCTGTTTCTTCCTACCAAGATCTAAATTTTATCTAGCCAAAGGAAAACTGAGGAAGCATGTCTTTTCTGATTTTCCTTATATGTGAATAAAATCCTCTTCCAGATCCAACACTGGGTTAGTACCACAACTAAACTTACTTGTAGGATACATGGGTTTTGTGACCTCCCTGCCTATACTCTACTCCTAGGTACAGTTTCTTCTAGGGGAGAAGGAGCTCAGTTCTTAAAAGCCAAGTTTGGAAAAATCTTGGAATCGAGCTCATTTCAAAATAGTTCCTATTTCTAAACTGCCAAGTGCCCCCTTGTGCTGAGCCTGTGGATTATAATGTGGGAAGTTTTCTGCCATTGGAGCCATGCATTTCTTTTATTTCCATTTGAATAATAGTGTGATTAATTCCTAGGAGGCACATCTTCATCTATTTTAGTTTCTTAGAGCAGAGGAGCTAGACAGGTCTGCTGAATATGCATAACTAGGCCTCAAGTTTGCCTTCTAGTATGCTCACAAACTTCTAATGCCTTTCATGGGAGCTTCCAAAAGACACTTAAGGGCTAAACTGATCCCTTATCCATATGGTAGGCTTAAATCCAACCTCACATTTTATAATCCAAGTAAGGTGAATCAAAAGTCATGCTTTTCATAACTATCTTATGCTAATGAAGTGAACTTATAGATACAAGAATTTTCTATTTTGCTCAGTATAAGACTGAACTTTTTATGGGAAATCTGATCTGCGAGAGTCTCTGCCTCCTGAATGTTAAATCATGTTGATGGTAAGACCGTATCAAAATTTTCACCCACTCTCAGTATTCCTGCAGATGTCCTAGTGCACACGACCTCATTTCATTCTGCTGCCACCACCTTCACATAGGTATTTATCACATGCCACTGCATTGTCGCTTCTGTGTCCTCGTCATCCTTTGGACTACGGGAACAGAGTCAGAACTGTCATTGCCAAGAGTCTCCTCCTCTCCTCCAGATTGTCTTAAATGTTTTGTCAGATTTCATTTCCTAAAGCACAACTTTGGTCATGTCCCTACCCTACTCTAAAAGCCTCGATTATTTCCCATTGCTCATAAAATGAATTCTCAATGCCTTAGCCACACGTGGGCCACCTTAGTAAGAAGATGTCATGGTCACTGTAGTAAAGATGTATTAGAAATGACTGATAAGAAAGAGCTGGCCCTGGGTCAGGTGATGTGGAGGGAGGGTTTGAGGCAGACTTGAGTGAGATTAATTCTGTAATTGATACAGAGGCAGTAGTCACTCATATTAGTCAGAATTTTGGGGTGTTTGGTCACTATTGTGGTTAAGAAAGATTCATGTTTTTTTTTGCTCAGACATGTGATGGAATAGTCTTATTTTTCTCATGACCCATCACAGTCACAGAGTAACCTCTTTGGATGTTGCTATTGTATGAAATTACTTTCAACAGGAGAGCACGAGGGCCAAGCTCTGAGTGCCTGGCTGTCAGGGATCGTTTCTGTCTTTCTCAGTATGTAGTGAATAAATGGTAAAAGATAAAAGTTTATTTCAAAATCATTTCACTTAATTATCTCATCACTGGAACCTGGTATCAGTGCTACCCTCTTGGGAGGGCAGATCTGGGATTAGACTGCCTATCTGGGTTCAAACTTTAACCT
>NW_005326799.1:0-2044 GCF_000412655.1 Myotis brandtii | reverse complement strand
AGTCATCCATGAAAGCTGGAATCAACTTCTTCCAAACTCACCCGAGAAGAGTCTAACATCTGCCTTGGAGTGAAACTTCCAAGAAGGCTGCTGTGAGGTTCCTTAAAGAGATAGAGACCTGGTATTCCTGACCACCACAGAACTTGCATGCTTGACAGAAATCAGTCTGAGCCTGTCCCTCAGGGCTACAGATTCCCTGGCAGCCAGGTAGCCGGAGAAGTATCCTGATTAATGTAGATCACCCATATTCGACAAATAGGACCTGACAGTTATGAAGACACATATTCGCTTAAGGTCAGCTCACCATAGACAAATATCACTATTATCCTAATTTATAGATGAGGAACCTAAGGCTGAAAGAAATAAATGATTTGTCAAGGTGACAAAAAAACAAGTCAGAGGCAGAGCTGGGGTAGAAATTTGAATATCTTTCTGACATCCCTTTCCTTGCACTTAAAGCTGGTGAAAAAAAGATATGCCAACTTGTATTATTCTAACCATGGGAGAAAATAGCACCAAATCAAAAATTATGCATTAAAAACCCCCAAAAGAAATTATACGAAAAATATTACTAATAATTGATGAGATCATTTGCAATTGTTTTATTTTCCACTTTTCTGTAGTTATTATAGTTTCTACAGCTAGCATTTTCACACATATAAAGAGTTTTTTTTCTAAACTTTGATTTTTTTAAAAAAATATTTCTGGCTGAAGCAAACTGTTTTGTCAGTGTTCCTCAAAATAGTATATGTAGAGATAAAAATACACTCGTAAGTAAAATAAAAATTCTTCTTGTGTCATAGTTCTGAAACATATTTATGCTGTTGACAGAATTTTTGAAATACACAAAATCTCAGCCAATATATTATTTATTCTATTGTTAGAGTATTTTAATTTTTTATACAGTAATTCATTTTTAAAGAACAGAATATTGGTTTTATTGACTAAAATATAGTGTTGCTTACTATTTTAAAGCCACATCAGAAGAAATGTTTAAAAGCAATAGATATAAATCTAACCTCTGTGTTCTACTTTAAATTTCCTTTTACATAGTTTATGTGCATTGCAAATCTTGCTAAGAATACCTTGGATGAAAGAGGGGGTTATATTTATGTTTCCGGTTGTTGTTAATAATGGGAGAGGAGAGCTCTTCACTTATATGCTCTCTGGGTTATTTTAAGCTGATGAGTTGGAAAATTGTAAATATGTATATGACTGACACTGTGGATGAATAATGCCAGTATAGTGACAATCATTATCCAAAATTGCTTTAAGTAGAGAGGTTGCTCACTGAGTTTTGTATTGTTACTTTACCATGTGCAAGATATTTTAAAATGTAGCTTTATAGTGATGCTAAGAAAAAAAAGGAAGTTAGGCAATATGATGGTAGAATTTTGTTTGTGAATAAGGGGGGGAGAGGGTGAAATGACAACCTCTCTATTTCTCTGATTCTTATCTCTACACTTATACATGTGCATAATTATTTATGTTTACATATGTGTGTTCGAACTATGCTTTTATATATTTTGATACATTTCAGTAAGTTTGAAGACATATTCTGATCTTTATAATAAAAAAACAACAGCAGTATTACAATACCAATTGCTAGAATTGTGTTCTGTTGCCTACACAATGTCATGTGGACTATTTCTAGTTCTTCAATACAAAAGTCAATTAATACATGATTATGTTTTTAACCTGTTACAGGTGTATGAAGACCTTTCTTTGGTGGTGGCGGTTAGAAAATTAAATATGAGACAGCTCATTTGAGACTAACAGAGAAATGGATAAAATTGCCTTTCAGGGAAAGAGATTGGAGCCTCAGTGGGGGCCAGCTGACTGATGAGGGGTGTAGCTCTAGCCAAGAGGGACCACTGAGTCCCCGCCAGAGCTCAGAATCCAGGGGTTTTGCTGCCACCTGTTACAGGCTGAGGAGACGTAAGCCAGGGAAAATGTGCAAAAAATACGACTGTGCAGGTAGTCTTTGGCTTGTTAGAGTCAAATATGTCCACTGGACTGCCAGGGATGCTAAATAATAGCTTCT
>NW_005326798.1:0-2043 GCF_000412655.1 Myotis brandtii | reverse complement strand
GAAGCCATCCTTCCGCACGAATCTCTGTCCTGTTTGCCTCTGAAGAGGAGACTCGCATCGGGTGCCTGTGAGTCTGATGGAAACAGAGCCACACTCAACCGAACGGCTGAACCGAACTTCCCCGGACAGGAAGCAGCCCCGCGCGCTGGCCAAGGCGGCGCTCAGCGTTGTCCACAGACGTTTAATATTACAAATGCGTATCAATATTTCACGACCTATTGCCTTCGCGGCATCTCATAATGCATGTGAGGACAGCCGCAAATGGTCTCTTAGAGCAAAACGCAGGAACTGCTCTCGAGCCGTTCTTGGTTTGGGGTCCAAGGTCTGGCAGTTCTGGGCCCTCAGCTGACTGACATTAAGAAGAGACAGGACGGGGGTCAATGCGCACTGACTGGGGAGCTATTTAAAGACGCCCTGAGCAACGTGTGGTGAATATCGTGCGCTTTTGCCCCCAGATGCAGCTGTCTGTCAGCAGAGGAAATTCTGAAGGGTATTGTCTAGTTTTCCTTTGATGTGAGACATCCCCGTGAACACGGGGAGAGCAGATGGCGTTTGATTTGGGTTTGTCTTGCTCTTCGGCTTCCTTTGTCATTACTTGGGCTCGGTGGTCTCGGGAGCGGGCCGCGTCCCCTCGCTCTGCGACGGTTCTTGGCAGCGCGGAGATACACCAGGTCCTGATTGGATTCGTTGCCTTCGTGATTTATCACGTCAGTGCCCTACTTAGCGTTGACAAAAGGAGCAACATGATTTTTAAATGGAATACTCCTGAATGAGTTACTTTTTTATCTTCAAACTTTATTATAGAGTGTATGCCCGTGCGCTCGCCTCTATGAGAATATTAGAATATCCGTATTTCCTCTCTTATATCAGACAGTTTGCCTAGTATTTTCTAGCCTGGGAGCCTGTGAATTCGAAGGGAAAGATAAAGTGGGTGTGTTTGGAAAATGTGTTTTCTTTTTTTCCTTTTACGCCTGGTACAGATATAAGGCGTCTGATTTGAATGCCCGCCCCTTGTGAATCTTATTGTGTCAACTCCTGGTTCCAAAGGCGATGACTTTTCCCGGGCTTTACCCCGAGACCAGCATCCTTAGCCCGACATCTGAGGGCCCCCCCCCATTGTACACCTGCAGCCTCATTTCCTTCACACCCACCTTCGCCATCGGCAGCCTCTCCTGTGGGCCTTCCTTCTGCTCTTGCCACAGGGGCTTTGCTGAAATATTGACCTATAGGTAGGTCATGGGCACAGACCAATCAGAGAGCAGGATTCTGGAACTCCTGCTAGCCAGGCATTCGCCCTGAGGTGATGGGTCGAGGGGCAGGAGTGGGGTCTGTGCAGCCCAGGAGGGCAGGGAGGTGGCCAGCCTGAGTCCAGTTCAGGGCGACACCTGGTCTGTGTCCACACCCGAAAGGGTGCTCCCCCCTCCCCTCAGCACACACATCACATGTCGGTTATGCATCTCCGCCTTCCCGCCATCTGCTCGCCTCCTCAGAGGAGCCCCTGACCTTCCGGGGAGGCCTCCCCTGCCCCCAAGGCTCCAGGGAAACCTCTCCCTGTCACTGTCCCTGCCGGTGGCCCGTTCACGGCGACTTGGCGCTGACATGGATCGTGTGCCCCTCCCCCTCGTTCATAGACTCCACTCGGGCGGGGCTGGCCAGTGACCCGACACCCCCTACCCCACCGCCCTCCAGGATGACAACCTGACACCTCATAGCAGCTGCTCAATAGTATGTATTGATCACATGGATTTTCAAAAAGACTTGAGAATGTCTTCGAATACATTTACAGGTTTAAGATGTAACACACACACGGAACCTGGGGTGCATTGTTGGGAAGATAACGGTGTTAAGTTACCATCCTTTTAATAACGTCTTACATTTTTTTCTGAAGTAATTTCAAGTTCATGGATAAATAAATATTGCTTTTCTATTGTGTGTGTGCATGTGCGTAGGTGTCCACATGTGTGTGTGCACACGTGTGTGTGCATCTGCACATGCATGCATGTGCACCTGTGTCCATTGTGCGTGTGTGTGTGTGTGTGTGTG
>NW_005326797.1:0-2043 GCF_000412655.1 Myotis brandtii | reverse complement strand
AAAAAAAGATTTAAAATTAATAATCTAAGTTTCCAACCTAGGAAAGTAGTGACAGAAGAGCAATTTAAGATTAAATTAAGCAGAAGAAAATAGATAATACAAATTAGGACAGAAATTCATGACATTGACAACAGGAAAACAACACAGAAAATCATTAAAACCAAAATTTAGGTCTTTCAGAAGATCCATAAAATTGATGAATCTCTAGCTAAGCTAACCAAGACAAAAAGAGGAAAAGACACAGATTACCAATGCCAAGAAATGAAGATGAGTACTCACGACTTATCCCACAGTCATTCAAAGAATAATAGAGGAATACTATGAACAGGTTTTTGGTGGTTTTTTTTTTTAATTGTGGGTGCTGCTTTATTTATAAAGGTGCTGGTTGGCCAGCAGCTGGCTATGCCAGCCAGGTCCACAGACAGCCATGGGGCATAGGGGTGGGGTCACAGCTCAGCCTTGGTGGGCAAGGCCAACTTGGCCTTGCCATGGGTGCAATGATCCCTCCTGGGGCTCACATGGGGACCCTGCTAGGTGGTAGCAAGGTAGACAGTTCTATGGCCACAAATTTTATAATTTAGAAAACAATGAACCAATTTCTCAAGAGATACAAATTAACAAATTCAAAGAAGGGAAAAGAGATAATCTGAATCATATTATATTCAGTTAGAAATAGAACCAATAATTAATGACCTTGTGTTAGGCCCAGATAGTTTCATTGGCGAATTCTACCAAACATTTAAGGATAAAATGTTATAAATTCTTCACAACCTATTCCAGAAAAATAGCAACAGAGGGAACAATTCTTAACTCATTTGCTGAGGGCAGTATTATGCTAACACTAAAACTGAATTAAGATATTACTAAAAAGGAAAAGAAAACTACATACCAATATCTCTCATGAATATAGATGCAAAAATCCTTAATAAAATATTAGCAAATCAAATTAAAATGTGATGAAAAGAATTACACTCCATGACCAAATGGGATTAATTTCAGCTATGCAAGCGTAGTACACCATTCAAAAATCAATTAATGTAATCCACCACATCAATAGGATAAAAGGGGAAAAATCAAATGATCATATCAATATATTTAATTTCTAATCACTTACCTTGGGGCTATGTAAACTGTTTCCATATTTTAGTAGCTGAAGTAAATACATATTTACATACTTAACTCCAAAATTATCACAATTTGCAAATCAAAAATAATTTTCAGAACTGACTTGGGTCTCTTGTATTTGAAGTCACATTTGATAAGGCTTAGTCATACTACTTAATTTTTTTTAATTTTTAAAAATAAAATATTATTACATTCTTTAATTGCAAAATACATAGAACTTGAAAATAAATTTATGTAAGCAAAAATGTTGATAAAATGTCATCACCATTACACAAATTGTTCTTGCTTATTTAGGACAGAAACTATCTATGCAAATACAAGTACAAATTATCATCTCTCTATGTACATCAATAAAGTTGAAACAGAGAATCTAACATTGCTTTTGTACAAGTCCATTGTACCATGTCCTTAGGGATGGTTGAAGTCATATATACACAGCCTGGCTTCAAAATCAAATTACAAATTAGTTTCCTGGCAGCTATACCTGGGGCAAGAGTAGGCTTCAAATTGTCATGGCTATGTGCGTGCCCACAGTTTCAGGAAAGGTGAAATCTATACTAGGATTGACAAGGGGTTCTAAGGCAGAGGTGATCATTCCAAATCCAAGATCTCTTAACAGATTTTATAACCAATGGCAATAAATATTTTGAACTTTGTAACATAAAATTGAATTGAAAACAATAAGGAAGAAGAAAGAGGAGAAGAAAGGGTGAGGAGGAGAAAGAAGGAAGAGGAAGCAGCAGGTGAAATAGAAGAAGGAGGAAGTAGAGGAGAACTGGAGTTTGGACTGGAGAAAGAGTAGAAAGGAGACAGAAGGGGTTGGATTGGGAGTATTACCTGAGTGTATGTATCTTTGTATCTGTTGTGTGTTTTTACTATAGATGCTGCCCTCAGATTTATACTTCACTTGGTAATAAA
>NW_005326796.1:0-2042 GCF_000412655.1 Myotis brandtii | reverse complement strand
TCTTTGGTTTTTCTGCAGTTTCGCTATGATGTGCTTAGCTATGGGTTTCCTTTTATTTACCTTGCTTGGAATATATTGGTTTTTTGAATCTGTGGTTGGGTGTCATTTGTTAGTTATGGAAAATTATCAGCCATTATCTTTTCAACTGTTTTGTCTTCACCCTCTCATTCCTCTCTTTTTAGGGCTCTGATTAAAGATATATTAAACTTTTACACTGTATGCTCTGGGCCTTTCCCCTTTACTCTGTATTTTTCATTTTCTGTCTATCCATGGTGATTTTTGGATATACTTCTAAACTATCTCTCAGTTCACTAATTCACTCTTAAGCTCCATCTAATTTAGTCTTTAATCTACGCAGTGAGTTCTTAATTGAGTTATTGCATCTTTTTTGTCATGAATTTTTTAAAAAATTCTATTTCGCTTTTTTTCAATTCCCGATCCATTTTTTAAAGCCTGTTTTTTATCTCTTACAATATAGTGTTACCATATATACCACATCTAATAATTTTAGTATCTGCAGTTTGTATACTTCCGATTTGGTGTCTCTTGTTTCTGCTCATTCTCACTCACGGTGAGTTATCACCTCGTATCTGGTTATCTTTGTGCACGGGACACATTACTTTTTTAAGTATGTGATAAAATTATTTTAGGCCTAAGATGATGTTGCCTTTCTTTAGGGAATATTTTTATTTGCTTCTGTAGCTCACGGGGGGAAGTAACAGTCTGGGACCACCTCAAGCCAAGTTCACGTCTTGAGATTTTCTTGAGGGCTGCAGAACTGTCCTTACTCCTGTGGTGAAGCCTTTCAGGGATGCCAGCCCATACTGGGGGTAATTTTATCCAATTCTCCAATTTGATGGGCCTCAAATTTGAACTTTTTCCCCTTGGTTGTGTGAGGCCACTGAAAGCACAGTTCGGGTTTCATGCATCTCTTTCCATTCAGTCAATGCCTATAAGATCCAAAGAGACCCTGTATGCCAGGGCCTGTCTGTGGGTTCTGGTCTTCTCCCAGATTTCTCACTATCTCATTCATTCTTTCATGCCTTAAAAAAACTGATTTTATTTATATTACATTTTGCCTAGATTTGGGGGTTATCCTTTGTGGAAGAGCTATAGCAAATTATCTAATCTGCTGTTACTCGAAGTGGCAGTTCCCTCAATTTTTAATAAAAAACCTCAAGTATAGATAAAGCTGTACTTATAAAAATTGTCATCAAAAAAATCCTCTTAAAGTCCTTTTAAAAATTTCCAAGTGATAGAGCTTTCCATGTATTAACTCATTTAGTGCTCACTGAAACGATCTCAAATTCTATACTATTATTATCCACGTTTTAAAATGAAGAAAATGTAGGCCAGAGACATGGGATAACTTGACCAAATTATACACAATTTGTAACGTGAAAAGCTATGATTTAAACCCAGGCCTGGCTAACTTCATTGCCCATTCTCTTTATCTCTGCATTAGAGACAGGACTGAAAACTGATATTTTAATCTATGTTTTGTGCAAGCAGAAAAGAGTTCTTCAGGAGATGAGTGGCAACCATGAACAGTCAAGAAATCAATGGATAAAATATGCTTTCACTGCATATTTTATACAAATTACTTCAACCATAAAATTTGACAGCTTGTAAATAATGGCTTAAGAAATCCACAAAGAAGAGAGGTAAAATTAATTTAGAGGCTGATTGTCCCTAGTCTTTAGCTATAACCCCCAGTTCTCTGCTTCCCAACCCATAATGGCATTTCATGGATATTTACTTTAATTCTCCTTCATTCTCTCTCCGTGTCTAAATGATGGAGGAGTTATAACGCAAATGTACATTTATTTTAGGAAGTATATGGGTTGAAAGCGAGTCTACATTTTTCAAATCATTGAAACTAGTTTATATTTTAGCAAGAACAAAGCAGCATGGGGTGAAAATAAGTAACTAAACATGAAATAATTAAGTACTTAGATGCTAAAATAAGATTTACAGTAATCTAACTTCAGAATAACTTGTGAGTTGTCTTAAAGCAGCGGTTCTCAACCTGTGGGTCGTGA
>NW_005326795.1:0-2042 GCF_000412655.1 Myotis brandtii | reverse complement strand
TATATATAATTTCCCTTTCACACCATGCTCTTCACCCCTCCATGTTATATCAATACAGAAAGATTTGCATTGCCAACAGTTACCATAGAAACAAAGAAATTGGTTACATAGACAAGCAGAGAAGATTTGGTTTCATTAGAGAAATGGTTGGCTCCTACACCAGTGAGAAGTAAACTATTATATATAGTTTTATACATATCTACCCACAGTGCAGCGAAATTATGTGGTCCTAGTCAGTGAGGGACTTTGCCTCTGATTGTCAATACTGGTCCATGGAAAAATTAACTCTGTTAAATCTAGGGTCTAGCCATTTGTATAAAAACCTGTAGGAGGTTGAAGGTATTCACTGCAACCCAAGCCAAAATTTCTTACTCAGTCCCAGATGTCAGGTCTGGAATTATTTGATTGAAGCAGTAGCTAAGTCATGATGAAGAAAAATACAACACACCATAAAAAAGTATATACTCTGATGATTCTCCCAGGCTTGGGGAAAGAGAAATACCCAATTATTTCAAGGACTCTTGCACTCAAGATCTGACTTGACATTGGAACTAAGAAACCCAAAAAGCTATTGATGCCTCCCCTAATATGAGTGAGAGCTCACAGGGACCAGCTAATTAATGAAGTCCTGGCTAAAACCCTGTCTCTTAGTGGGTCCACAAAGCCCATGAACCTACCTAGAAATAATTTCCCCAGTCTCCAAGTATATAGTTAGAATGGATACACTTAAGTATATATTTGAATGGTACTTCACAAAGTTATTCCCACATTGAGTTGTCAGACTGTGAAATAAGATAAAAATAGATTAGTGCCATCGGTAGAGACATAAATGATGCATGACTTATTGTCTCTATTATATCTCCACTTCATTTGCCAGGCTGGTTCCTGCAAAAACCAGATGGTTACTGAAGATGACTGAGAAATACTACAGGCTTAACCAAGCAGTGGTCCCAATCACAGCTACTTTGATGGTCATTGTATTTCTGAGAGAGCACATTCATAAAGTCTTGTGTATATGCAATGTGATCATTAACTTGGTAAATACTATATTTCCCATTCCAATTAGATAAGAAGATGAGAAACAGTTTGCATTCATGTGAGATGAACAATATCATTTACAGTTTTGCTTCACATTTATATTATCTCTTCCATTCTCTATCACAGTAGAGTCCAAAGAAGGTTGGACTATGAAGAATTGTGGGTTTTTCTGAAGCACTAAAAGTATAATTTCATGAGTCTGGCAGCAGACAATGTAATTTGGAAAGGTTTTAATCTACGATTTTAATCTAAGATTTTAATTACGTTGAGCCTAAGCAGGATGAAAATCTGAGTAAGCTGTATGCTCAGGTACCCACACTGTGCTTGTGGCCATATGTGTGGGGAGGGGCCCTGATGACCAGTTAAAGGAGAAAAAAATGATCAAAGCTTGGTTTACAGATAGGTTATATCAGGGTGAAAAACAAAAATAAATGGCAGCTGCATTAGGACCAGATGCAGGAGTGGTCTTGAATGATGGTGGGGATAAAATGTCTTCCCCGTGGACATAAGTACAGCAGTTTATCTAGTTATCTATGAAGGATAGAGAAAAGGTGGCTTAAGGTGAGAATTCATGCAGATTCCAAGACAGAGACCAATGGCCTATCTATGTATTCAGGAGTCTGGGAGAAAAAGAAGTAGAAAATAAGTGTAATAGGAAGAATAATGTCACTATACCCCAAAGATGTCCATATCCTAATTGTTGGAACCTGAGAATATGTTAATTACATGACAAAAGGGACTTTGCAGATGTGATTAAGGTCAAGACTTTGAGATGGGTGATGACTCTATATGATTTGGGTGAGCTGTATCTAAGAACCTAGATTCTTAAAAGAGAAGAACCTTTTCTGTCTACCTTGAGAGGGAGTTGTAACCATGAAAGAACACTAAGAGGAATGCAACCTTGCTGGCTTTGAATATGGACTGAAAAGGCCACAATTAAGGAATGTGGAAATGTTTAGAAAGTGAAAAAGACAAAAAACAAACAAACAAACAAACAAACAAAC
>NW_005326794.1:0-2040 GCF_000412655.1 Myotis brandtii | reverse complement strand
AAAAAGATCCTTTCAGATGGCAATAAGTACTAGGATGGAGAATCTCATGGTGCAATACTAGTAAGAGAATGACCTGGGAGGGGCATTACCTAGATTGGGTGGTCAGGCTCTTTTTGGAGAGGTGATAATTGCACTGAGGCCTGGCTATTCTGAATTTCACTTTCTAAATCTGTGCAATGGAGATAAGGACACAACTCATGAGATTCTTCGAAAGCTTAAATGAGGCCATGCTCATAAAAGACTATCACAGTCCTGATACATACATTTAACACACGGTATTGATATAATACTACATGTAATTTTGTGAGTTAATAATGAAATTAAAGAACCTAGAACTCTAGGGGTTGTCATTGCTGATAGGTTTGGAAACTTGACTTTTCCAGAGACCATTAATGGACTTCACAGACTTGTCCAGGCTGCCCCTGTCTCTCCAAGACCCACCCCCCATTCCTGGGCAACCAGAGGAAATCCAGCTGCTTAGTGAGGAGGCAACACCCAGATCCAGCAGCAGCCCGAGCTGGTGCCAGTGCGGAAATTGCCTCCCATCCCAACTCCCCAGGAGTCACCAATGCCTGGAGGAGCTGTGCTGTCGGAAAAAGCCAGGTGCCTGCATCACAACCTCAGAGCCATTCAAGCAGCTCATCCTGTCCAGACGTGCCCTGCAGTTCCTCCTGCTCTACCAGGAGCCCTTGCTGAAGCTGGATGCGGATGCCACCAACAACCAGCTGCGGCACTGCGCCTACAGGTGCTATGCCACCTGGCGCTTCGGCTCCAAGGACCTGGCTGACTTTGCGATCCTGCCCAGCTGTTGCCGCTGGAGAATCCGGAAAGAGTTTCCCAAGAGTGAAGGCCAGTACAGTGGCTTCAAGAGTCCTTACTGATGGAACAGAGCAGTCATAGGCAAATTACTTCTGCTTGCACCCCGAGCTTCAGCAGCCAAGATCTGTGGCCAGATTTCCTCTGCTGCCACTCTGCATGTGTCAGAGAGCAGAGAGACCCGGGTAAACAAACAAACCAGCCAGAATGCCTCAACATGGACTGAGAGTCGAGAGATTCAGACGTCTGTCTCAATTTTGCCCCTGGGAAGCTGTGTGATCTAAGGCCTTTAACCTCTGTACCTCAATTGCCTTACCATTCAACCTACTCTCTTACAGAGATATTGGGAGGAAAATTGAGACAGTGTATACAAGCTTTCTTGTTAATGCATAGAGAGCTATATGAATACAAAGCAACTCATTATGAGGTCAGACTAGGATAATGTCCAACTATGAACAAACTCTTTGGGACTTGAGTCCTGGTTGGAGAACGTGAAGGATTCAAAGTGGCTACAAATTCCTTGGCCTTTGTCTCTCAGGACCTGAAGGTTATGTCTCCTCCCCTTGCGCAGCTCTGATTGCTTATCCAATAGTGGAAGTGATGCTGGGTCAGTTTCAAGGTCTTGGTCTTAAGAGGCTGGCAACTTCCACTCCCTGTCCCTTGACACTTGCTGTGCAGGAAGCCAGACCTCAGGTAAAAGTCTGACTATCCTGAGACAGCCCTGCTGTGAGCAAGCCCAAGCAACCATGTGGAGAGGAGAGATGACTGACCAGTCCCAGCTTTCAAATCATACAAGCCCAGTCACTAGGCATGGGAGAGAAGACTTTAGACCCTTCCAGAGCCTGCTAACACATGTCTGCAACTGCATGAGACACCCCAAGTGAGAGCTGACCCATGAATGCACAGAACAAAATTGTTTTAAGCCGCTAAGTTTTGAGTTCTTTGTTCTATAGCAGCAGATAACTGGGACAAGAGAGCAAGCTGGACTCTTGGGGACATAGACTCAGCCCATACCTTCCCTGGTCCTAAAGGTCTCAGGGAGCCTGGACCACCTCTGGAGCTCCTTAGGAGCCTAGGTTCCCATTCAGCAGTTCTAGGAGGGCTGCAGATGGAATCAGGTAACTCACCAGCCCAGCCCTGGAATCCATCCAATTTAACTGCCACGCTGCCCAATCATTTCAATTGCATTACATTTCTACGACTGGAAATAACCACTGCTGTTAA
>NW_005326793.1:0-2039 GCF_000412655.1 Myotis brandtii | reverse complement strand
ATTCACGCAGTATTCTCCAAATTCTTCACAAAGAGCAGCAAAGAAACAGCAAGGCAGGCTAAAGAAAAGTGATTTCTTAAACTTTCAAAGGCATACATCTAATGACTCTGTTGAAACCAGCAGAGTGTAGGTGTTATATTTGCTGGTGACAAACTGCATATTTATGGGTAGTGTTCCCTGAAGCTATGAAACCAGGAACCCGTGGAGGAGAATTGCTTTGAGATTCATATACAATATGGAGAAAAATACAAGAAATTATTTTACTCTTTCCTCTTTTGCTTTTTCTAATGAAATCTCCTTCTCTACATGCTTTCCAGTAGGAGGTGTGAGGGATAAATGATGCTGTTTCTACACTTTCTGGTAACAGCGCAGTTACAGTAATGCCTGAAGAGCCAATTTTTAGCTTGTATTTGGGGTTTTTAGTGTATACCATGATAATACTGATCTTAGCAAAATATTTTGAACCTTCAGTTTGTTGTTTTATTTTGAATTCCACTTTCAAGAATCTTCCGCAGCGGCTTACTAATAGAAAACAAGCGGAAATTCAGCCTTGCTCTTCAGCTTGAACTTTTCAATGATTCTGTTTTCTGTGTGATCATCGGAATTTTCCTCTCAGATCTGGAGACCTGCTGAGATGTGTTTTTAAGTGCAAAAGTGCAATATTAGCCTCGTGTAGCAGGAAGGAAAAACTGTAGCTTTTTATGTTTTTAGAGTCTTTTCTTCTAGGATGCTGATTGCAAGCTAACGGGTAATAATTTCCATCTGGTTGTGTCTCGCACCTGCTTTACTCCCCCATTCGCATCTTTCTCTTGGAGTAGGAACATTTTTCGCTGTTTCTTACAAGAGTGATTAATATCTACTGTGTGAATACAAATAGTAGCAAACATTGTGGCTCACATTGTTTTCAACGAAAGCAGGCTTTGATTACAAAGCATCTGAAGTTCAAATCTATAAGCAAAGTATAGTATATTTAAACAAATATGAAGAATTCCTGAGTTAATTCTATTTTATTTAATCCTTCCTAAAGCATCACTGACTTGTAAACTCTTGAGAAGGTTTTCAACATAAATTGCAAATTAAATCAAGTTATAGATAATTTTCTTGCAAATAAATACTTTTGGAAACATTATTTAAACACCTGGGAGAAAAATGCAAAGTCTCACAAATAAAGTATTTTCCCTGTTGTATGTACAATGTGCTTTGCACAAATTAAACATTAAAATTTCCACTTGACCTTGCATATTACTAAATGAGGTTGTGGAGGTGGTGGGAGAGTATTTCTGGATTTACATTCATGAATGCACAAACATTACTATTCAGATAAATCTTCTGATAATATATCAACTACCTTGTTTGATGGGCAGTGACAACCTACAGTAATTCAAAATACTTGTCATCTTTTTATATGAAAATCCAAATTTGTTATATGAATGGCAATTCAGAAGGACAATGAATATAGCAGGTAAATGGTGATCACTTAAAAATTAATAGTGAAATCTCAGGTAAACAAATATTGCAAAGTTGTTGAATGAAATTGCTATCTTCAATTGCAAAGTCTATGTATCTAACTGTTTTCAAGAAAAATTTAGGACCCATGAATACCATTTAGACTATTCTCCCTTGGGTGTCATAATTACCAAAAAAAAACCCACAATAGGTCCTGCCCAAGAGAACCTGCATGTATTGTGTAGTAATAAAAGACATATGAAAATTACTAGCTACATATCACATGTGTAATTTCATGATCAATAATGGTATTTTCTCATATTATATGAGCTTTTTTCCTGCTTTATTTCCAGAATCTAGCTCATTGCCAGACATAGTAGTAAGTTGTGAAATAAGTATTTAGTGAAAAGAATGAAAGTGCACTTAACGTGCATTCCTTGGCTTACTATAAGTCATACTAAGTTTGCAGACAGACCATTTGTATTAACATGTGTTGCCCTAGAAATGTTAATATATACTCTTCTGCACTTAACAATTACTTTATATTTTTTCTCTGATTTTCTATCCCTTTATTATTTACTCATTCATTCATT
>NW_005326792.1:0-2038 GCF_000412655.1 Myotis brandtii | reverse complement strand
GTGACCCCGTTTTCCCTGGCCCACCTAGCCCCGCTCACCTTGCGAGCCCAGCCAAGCAGAAGGGTGTTGTACATGGGCAGGGTGAGTGCCCGCTGCTGCCGGGACTTGCTGTGATGCATGACCAGCACGTGGTGGGCGAGGGGCAGCTGGTCCGCAAGCACGCAGCACTCCAAGAAGGCCAGAAGCCTCTGCTGCTGGGCCTCGTACCGCATCTTGGAGAGCCTATTCGCCTGATCATGCTCCTCCTGGCGGCTCAGCCTCTTAGGGGCCTCCTGTAGCAGCTGGGCCAGCTGCTCCTCCCAGGGACTCCTGGGGGTGCTGCGTTCCCAACGCTGCAGCCAGCCTGCCAGCTGCCGATTCAGCAGTTGGGGCTCCACACGCAGCTGACGCTTGCGGGCCTGCTTCTGCAGGTTTTCCTCCAGCTTTTGCTTGCGCTTCTGCATCACGAGCTTCTCCTTGTGCAACTTCTGTGCCCAGCGGCTGGTGAGCCCCAGGGCAGCACCCTCGTTTCCTGCCTCCACCTTCCTGGGTGACAGGGAGCCATCGGCCTCTGGGAGTCGAGCCACATCCAACAGCTTCGCCCTCACCTCTGAAACATTGTCAGCCTGCAGCTGCCGCACTCTGGCCTCAAGCACTGTGGGGAGGCAAAGGGCAAGGATGTCAAGGGAACCTGGTTCAAATCCCTCCAAACACCCTGCCAGCCAGGAGGTAGGAGGCAGCTGGTCTCACCTGTTCTTGAAGGCTCCCTTCTATGTATTTGCTGATAACTCCCACATGTCCCTGAACTTCTAAGCATATGCACCCCACTCACCTACTTAGCACCTCTCCACCCAATCCCCCTAGCACTAAACTTCCCAAACACACTCCTGATGTCCCCTCCGCATCTGTCACCACAGCTCTGTCTTCCAGGTGCTCAGCCCAAAACCCCAGGGATGTCTATACCGCTCTCCCTCCAAGTCCATTGTGTTGGCACATCCCCAGGGCTCTGTTCTCAAAAGCTACCCAGGTGCCCCCATGGCCTTCCACTGCCCCTACCACTCACTCTGCTCCAGCCATAATGGCCTCGGGCCTTTGCACTTGCTGCTCTTGCTGACTCAAAGGCTCTCACCAAGGATTCCCAGCCCAGCCCTGCTCTGCAGGACCAGCAGCACTGTTCTCTGCAGTTCTGTTGTCATAGTTCCCAAGACACTGAACTAGCAAATACAGAGCCACGGCTCCTGGGGAAACACAAGGTTCCTGCGAGCTTCCAATCACATTTCTGCCAGCTGATCAGCACATCTCGTTTTATGTATGTTTCTGTTTGAACCCTTATCTCACATATATTGCTAATTCAGTAACATCAAGCTCACAGTCAACAGCACTATCACTCACCCCTGAGCAAAGTGAGCGAATATTTTCTCCAAAAGGCACAGCACTGCCTTCCTGCTCAGGATCAATGGACAGAACCCCAGCTTTACACCTGATGCCACTTTACAGTAAAATCACCAACAAACAGCACAAAAATGTAAAAGAATGGCACCAAGTACACCCTGAAAATGCCACTGGCTTATAGGATGTACTGAAATAAAGCAGAACGTCCTTGATTCCACCTCAGCGCGGTACACGCACATCAGGAAACTGCAATGTTCACTGCTCTGCACATGTCTATACACGATCGTGAAAACTCAAGAATTGATTTGGGTTTGCAAATCAATTTTAACTGCTTTGTAAATATGCAATCAGTGGATCAACTACATTTATCTTCTGCCTGCACCTCTTATTACAACATCAAACCCCAAAGTAGGAGGCCAGCACACAGAAGGGGCTCTAGAAGGATTCATGGAAAAGAAAAGACAAGCATAAACTTGGCCCTCAGAGTGGCTGAAATTCAGGAGAATCAAACACACAGGAGAGACTTGCAGGGTGGAACATGTCAAGGAAGAAATGAGGCAGATGTGAGAGGGAACGGGGACATCTAAGCTGAGCTGGAAGACGCGATCCCTGGCTCCTGCGGGAGGCAAACAATTAATGTGTCTCTCTCACATAGATGTTTCTCTCT
>NW_005326791.1:0-2038 GCF_000412655.1 Myotis brandtii | reverse complement strand
AAAATATATTTTTAAAAAATAAATAAATAAATAAAAAAGATTTGGGGCTATCGCATGGAGGGTGACTAATGAAAGGTTAATGATGATGTGCGATTAAGGTGCCAGGTCAGTATCTGAAGTTCCGTTGGTTGTTCAAAGGGGGGTCTCAATTAGTTTGAACTCAGCTGTTGGCTTCTCTTTCCCATTACCTTTCTTCTACCTCCATCTTCCCCTCCATCTCTCCCTTACATCCATTCACATATGGGTCTGGTGGGGAGGTGACAGCCCCTTTCTCTGAGAGGCTTTTTAGGGATGCGCTTCAGGTCATGGTATTCTAGCCGTGGAAGTGAGTTAGTGTTTGGAGTCTCCTTTAGAGCATCTTGCCCTCTTCAGTCCCCCAGCAAGGGCATGGGAAAGTGTCAGAAAAGGAAATGGGCCTCAACTAGAGAGAAAGTCAGGCTTTTTTCCCTGAGAGCTACTATTTCTGGAGAGCCATGCCCACTGCCAAGAAGGATTCACGCACAGACCGAACTACATTAGGCACTGTGTCCTCACATCTCTTAAGCCCATGCAGCGTTGGTCCCTTGGCTGGGGGGCAGCAGGGAGGGGGCTGACTTGCATAAAGTGAGACTGACAGCCAAACTGAATAGGGGACTCTTCCTTCACAGTTACTGTAACTCGGCCAATTCCAGGATGTAAGCTCAGGCCTGTTAGGCTCCAGGTTCAATTCTCCTGGGAAATGTCATCTGTTGGGGATACTTATTTCTGAACAGCAGAAATGTTACTAATTCTATTCTGGTGTAGTTGTTATGTAGCATGCCTTTTATCACTCTTGGCCCAGGAAGAAAGGGTAGGGGTCAGGCATTTGCTGTCACCCAGTTCACCCTGTTTTTGTATGTTCTACCTGTTACCTGAGGTCACTGTCATACCCCTCACTCTCTTGACGCCTCCCCCACAACCAAATCCTCCCTTAGTTTTCAAGTCATGACTTGATTTAAATGCTTATGTCAACTTTCATATACAACCTAGTCTTTGTATCAAGAGTGCTAAGGCTCCACCTTTGCCTAGAGTAAATAAGGAAGTGCTGTTAGAAAATTCATTCCTTAGGATCTTATTTATGTCTTAAATCAGACCAGTAACTTTGGTTATTACAGTTGTTTTTTAGTGTGGTGCAGATAGACTTGCCTTTGTGACTTTTAATTTTGAATGCATTGTTGGTTGACACCCCTAGAATACATGTCTACCCTTTCTTTAATCAGTAAGACAAATGTACATGTCAATTTAGGCTAGCTGGCCTGTGCTGTGCTGTGAGTGATTTGATCAAGGTTATCTTCTCAACACTTCTTTGACCCCAAAGCGTAGACACCGTCTACAGAATGGAGTCCTGATTTGGGAGCTGGTGAATTCCTTACAGATTTCAGGAGTGCATAAGCACAGGTGAACAGAGAGGAGGGACCCATCTGCTGGCTTCAAACTCTGGAGACAAATTCCTGTCCAACGCCCAGGAAAGCTGGTTTTCTGGCTAAAGTTTCGGTTTCAGGGAGACTAGAGGTTCTTGGGATATGCTTTATTGAATTTGGGACTAGGTGGGGAGAACAGGGAAGGAAGCCATGTGCTCAAATCAAAATTGTGGGTGACATTCTTGATTCTTCTCTCCTCTGTACCCCCATTATTCAGTGTGTCAGGGCCACCTTCAAAGCATCTCTGAAGTCACATCTGTTTACCTTCACTGTCATCACCCTAGACAAGCCTCTGCCATCCCTCACCTACTCAACTCAATTACCTCCTCCCACTAGGTTTTTGTGCATCTTCTCTTCCTGCTTTCTAATTCTTTCTCCATGCAAGAGATAGAGAAATCCTTTATAATTGTAATTTAGATTACATCTCATTTATGCTTAAATGCCTTCACCAGATCCCCTTGTTCCTAGAATTACATGGAGCTCTTTTCCAAGGCCTACAAGCCCCAGGTGCTATGGTTCCTGTTCATTTCTTCAGTGTCTTCTCATTTCACTCCCCTCCATGGGCACTGTTCTCCAGTCACACAGGAGAACATTCTCAG
>NW_005326790.1:0-2037 GCF_000412655.1 Myotis brandtii | reverse complement strand
CTCCCAGTCTCCCAGTTGAACTCCTGAGGGGACACTTAGCATATCAGCCTTTTATATATATAGATTCTCTCAATTGTATATATAATAGGTAATTTCAGATAATGTGATTATGTGATATACACTGTGGTGACTTAGATTCATTCATTCATTTATTCATGCGCCCCTACTGTGTGCTAGACTCTGAGCTAGGTGCCACAGATGGAAACATGAGCCAGATGCTATCCCTGTCCTCTGGGTTACTCAGGGGCTGGTAGGGGAGATTGCAGCATGAAGTAAATATAAAGTACTCTTTGACAATTGTTGTATGAATAACTACCATTTATCATGTGCTGAGCACTATGCCAAGAGCTTTAAGTGGATTCGCTTATTTCTTCCTCACAACAACCCTATGAGGTGGGTTATACATGTCCCCATTCTGTATATGAGGAAATGGCAACACTGATAGGTTGAGTGACACAATGAGTAAGTGTCTTGAACCAGGTCTTGTCTGGTCTGATTGACAGGCTCAATAGCCCACTTGTTTAATCACTGTTCTCTGCTTGTTCTGTGTTATAGAAGATGCACGAAAAACAGGGGGCACATGATGTAGCCAGGTCACCTGAGAAGGTTTCTAAATGGTGATACCTGAGTTGAATCGTGAAGGGCAAGTAGTTATAGGAAAGGACAAAGGAATGGCTATTTCAGGCAGAGAAATCAACAGAGGAAGAAGCACTAAACTTGGGAAGAAAGCACTTAAGACTCTAAATGGTTTGGTCTTTTGGGAACATGGGGTTGGTCTTTGGAGGGAGAGGTAGAGAGGCGATCAAAGTCATGTAAGGCGGTGCTCTGCACCCTTGGCTCCTGGAAGGGCATCTTAGTTGGAAATTAGCGTAGCATAGGAAGGAAACAAGACAAGCGTGTGGAGGTGTCTATGGGGAAAACCCTCCAGGGGGGCCTTCGCAAGAACTTTCCACTGAGGCGTCTTGTCTTTCCCGCAGGGATCTCATTACCACCTTGAAAGGGGTGCATGCAAGTACACACGTGTTTGTGAATGTGAAACTGACAAACTGAAGGGGAAGATGGGAGAGTGAGGGGCCCAGAAACAAGGTCCCACAAGGCAGTGTTCAAAGTCTAGAGTTGTTTATCCTAGAGAAGGAAAGTCTCAGGGGAGACATGAGAAGTCAGGTCTCAAAGACAGTGACAAGATATAGAGAAGGGGAAAGAGCCCGGCTTGGGCGTCAGCAATGCTTGTGAAGCCTTGGGAAAATGACATCACCTCTGTGCAACTTGAATTTTTTAGGGGAAAGGGGGAACTAGTTAGTGGTTTTGCAGCACTATCCTGAAAATTAGAGATACTGTACGTTAGGCACTTGGCACATAACCAACACCCAACAAGATGGTAGCCGCTGTCGCTATACTTGTCCCATAGAGGATGTAGGTGAGGGAATGACTAGTATTGCAAAATTCCCCGATCAGCTGTATTCCTGGCAACCAGGGGACAGCCTCCTGTAATCTGCATAACCACCGCCACAGTGCGGACTGGTGCCAATGCCCATCCATGGTCTCCCCAGCTCTGTATGGCTTTCTGAAACGTTAATAGTGCTTGTTTAAGCCTCTAACACTACCTCTGCCTTCCTTTCTCTTCTACTTATTAAAGGAAAAGCATGAGACCATCAGGCAAGAGAGGGCATAGCTTCCAATCCCCTTCCACGTGTCTGCATACACACCCACTCCTGTCTTAGGGGAAGAGATGTTTCTTCAGCTGCCTACTTACTACTGAGTTCAGCCCCTCAATCTTTTCAGAAACCTGATGGTACCAATAGCCCCCCCTTTTTTTCTTAAATGTCTCCATCCCTCCTATCATTCCCCTCAGTCTATAAATGTGTTCGTTTCTTTCATCCCGTCCCCTCTTCACACTATGATTGCCTTCAGCTACCGCCGTATGTTTCCCCTTCGCAGCCAGCCTCCTTGGAAGGGAAGTCTGTGCAAATGGCCCCCAGTCCCTCACTTCCCACTTGTTTTCCACCCACCACAGCCTGGCTCCTGCACGTGCCGCCC
>NW_005326789.1:0-2036 GCF_000412655.1 Myotis brandtii | reverse complement strand
TTTTTTTGAGGAAGGGACCATGAGAGCAGGAAGGATGCTGTGCAGTAAAGAATTTAACCTTGCCCAAAAGGAGATTTGGCCTTTGTCCTCAGCGGACAATCTGATTTTCAATGGGGGCTGGCCACACAAGAAAGACTAACAATTCAATTTAATTTGAGGCTTTGAGTCATGCAGTATGAGTTGACCTGGAAACTGAGATCAAGCAAGTGAGCGATCAATCAATCACAGGCGGAACCCCAATAAAGACTCTGAACACCCAGGCCCAGGTGAGCTTCCCTGCTTGGCAATACCCTGTGCATATTGTCTCACAGAAGCCCCACCTCTGATACTTCCCTGGACTCTATCCTACAAGCCTCTTACCTTGGCTGCTTTTACTCTGTATCCTTTCCCTGTTACGAACCATAATTGTGAGGACAACAGCCTTCGGTGAGTTCTGCGAGTCCTTCTTCCCAATAATCAAACATTAGGGTGGCTCTGGGAATCCCCAAACTTGCAGCTAATGCCAGCAGTGACGGTGGTCTTGTGTGGACGGTTCCTTCTAAACTTTGTAGCTGACTAACTCTCACAGTTCGCCTGAACTCTTCTCAGGGGCTACAGCTGAAGGGTCACACAGCAAGTTGTTAACACTGACCCTGGACACTGGCCTTGGGGAAGGCGGGAGTGAAAACGAGTGTTTAGATTTTATGCTCTGCTCTAGTGTTTGAATTTTTTACAAAACAAGCATGTGTTACTTTTATAATTAAACATCACTTTTAAGAAACACATACCCAAAAAGCTGCTTCAAGATAATTATTCTGTAGAGATGTTCAGCACAGATTGGAGCAGGGAAGCTCTGGAATCTTCAGGAAAATTGCTTCTCAATTTATCCCAAACATTAACTTTGTATGTGAACTTATTTCTAACCCCCATTTCATCCAATTGACAAAGATTCTATTACTTATATCACCAAAGAGTCCAAGCCTGCAGTAACAGTTTCAATAAGAATGTAAAAGTATGTCCATACTTTTGACTAAGTCAAGACTGTTCTTACATAAATTTCCAGTCATTCTATTCATGCTAATACAACCATGGGCCACATAACGACATTTCAGTCAACAACGAACCACATATAGGACGGTCGTCTCCTAAGATTATAATGGAGCTGAAAAAGTCCTATTGCCTAGTGACATCATAGCACAACACGTTTCTCACCTGTTTGTGGTGATGCTGGTCTAAACAACCCTACTGTGCTGCCAGTCACATAAAAGTACTGCATATACACATATGTATAGTATGCAATACACGATAATAATAATAAACTACTATGTTACTGGTTTATGTGTTCACTACACTATACTTCTTATAGCTGGAGTGCACCTTCTACTTATAAAACAGTATGCCATGACACAGGACAGCAGCCTCACACATCTGGTTTACCGCGTCTCTTAACTGCATAATTTTCTCTTGTGTTTGCCTTAATCTTGTGTTGTACAGCAACACGATATATAGGTTTGCAGCCTAGGAGCAACAGGCTATGCCATATAGTTTAGGTGTGCAGTAGGTTATACCACCTCGGTTTGTGTAAGTACACTCTATGATGTTCACACACAACATAATCACCTAATGATGCATTTCTCAGAATGTATCTCTGCTGTTAAGTGGTGCATGACTGTATCCCCAGAAGAGGATTTCTGCTTTTCCAGTGCACTGATTAGCATGGCTGTAAAGGTGCAATTCACTAACTGTAATCAGAGGCAGGCTATGAGTCACTGGTAATAGAACACATCTCTATACATTTTTACCCACTTTGCCTTCCTATGAGACATCTGCATAGAGTTCCAATTGTTATATGAATTCTCTAGGAAATTACCTTTTCAGGAGGTGTTATTATCCTCCATCTCTCAACCCAAAAGTCAATGGGGACCTACCAGTCTAACTCCAAAAAGTACACAATCCAAATAACTTCAATTTTCCAGAGTGTTCAAGAAATGCAACTTATCACTGTGTTCCATTCCATTTTTCAAATATCTCAATAGCCAGTCACTTTAACCAAGTTG
>NW_005326788.1:0-2036 GCF_000412655.1 Myotis brandtii | reverse complement strand
GTAATTTAAAATGATATGTTTTCTGTTGAACCCTTTCTCCTATACTGCTTTATTGATACTCTCCTTATTGTCTCCCTGAAGCTAAACAACTGGTGAAAAAAAATAATCAGTATTTATTGCTATTTGTCTGATATTAAAAACAAATCTATCCCCTAGGTTTTGAGGGATAGTTTAAATAACAACGGAATATGGTAACAATCATTAGGAATTGAAGATGCTATTATTATATTTCTAATATGTAAACTACACATTTTATTTTCTGAATAAAATTTCACAACAACACTGTTCATAAAAGTATACCTTATATCAGTATATTACCATTATCATCAATATGAATCAAATTTATCTAGCATACTGAGTATAAAAATTCTAGACATTATACTAGTATTTATACTTTATAAGAAACTGTATAAAGTTGTGAATAAAACTAAAATTTGGAGTTAAATCTGAGATTGAGCTTACTCATTTCATTTGTTTGCTGCCTCAATATTAAATGGATAATCTATATGAAAGTGACTAGTTCAGTGACAGAAAACCTAGATGCTCAAAATAATTTTTTCCCTTTTCCGTGTTCTGTTTTCTTTTCCCTTTTTTCTTCTCCTTTTTATCCTTCCTCTCTTCTCCTCTTCTTTCTTTTCTTTATCCTCTTTCCTTATCATTATCATTTCTTGCTTCTTTCAGATTAACCTTTTTTGTGTTAATCTCCATGTAAGTTCATTTGAGAGCTTCAAGTTCATATTTTTCAAGATTTAAGGCCAGTAGACAAGAGTGTATCTCTGTGGAAATTCCTCCCACAAGTTCAAGGTTTTACACTGGTTGTGCTCTATTGGTGTCTTCTCCTCAATCAATCAGTGTTTCTAAGAAATTTGGTGTTTACTGACTAATATGAGCTGGGTCATCTAGTGCAGGAGTGGAAATGGATGAAAAGAAAAATAGAATTTTGGGAAATTTGGGTACTTCTACAAAAAAAAAGATTGTAAGTTGTCTAATCAAAACTCAACGAACATCTAGTACATTTTTTTTCCCTTTATGCAGTTAAAGAAACAAAATACATAATACATATGTATATAGCTAAATAAAAAGAATCTCAGGTAGAATTGGTAACTGATAAATAATTTATTTTAATGATGATTTCATAGAGAGGCAGTATCTATCGTGGTTAAGAACACAATCTAGAGCCAGAGACCCTGGGTTTGATACCAGATCCACAACTCAACAAGATTAAATACTAAAATTCTCTATAATACCGTTTTCACATTCTTTCTATAATACTAGTTATCTTACATGGCTTTTTAAGAATTTACATAAGTTAATGCATGTAAAGTGTTGACATGTAATAAGCAAATATGTGTTAGCTACTATTATTGAAGAAATTTGATGGAACCTTTCCTTTAATTTGAGGAACACTAAGACTCACATAAGCTAAGAGAAGTGGGAAGATGTTTCCAAGTAAAAGGAACAATGTGGTTAAGGTATGATGAAAGGAACTTTCATTTTAAAAGAATAAATATCCATAGAGATTACAATATAAAAACATAAAAATTCACCTCCTGAAACCTTTGTAAAGTGACTAGTTGGCTCTCATACTGTTCCCGTTCTGTGGTATCTTTTCATTTTATACTTCCCTTTCTTTAGACCACTTCCTTGTTTTTTAAGACCCAGCCTTTATTTTACCTCTTCCCTAGGTATGGATGTCTTATTGAAGAGAAGTCACTATCTAAAGTTGTTGCTAACCTACTTACTCAACTTTTGAATTGAAGATGTAAATCAACACAGGTCAAGTTAGAGTCCTTTTACCACTTCATTTGTTCTCTCTACCCAAGGGCCCTGATGACTTTGTTTTTAGATCCAATAAATATTCCTGAGTACTGAACTTGTTTGACATCTTTGAATTATTTTACTCTTCAAGGCTTTCCTCATCTATTAATGGTCATTCCACCACAGTCTACTTTTTAGGCTCCCCTTCTTTTGCTCTTTAAACTGTTTCCACTTTCTTCTCTGCTTTACATAGTTTCTCACCATCTCCTGTGACCCCA
>NW_005326787.1:0-2036 GCF_000412655.1 Myotis brandtii | reverse complement strand
TTCCACATCCCATCCTCCTGTGGGGGCTTCTGAAAATCCTTATTTTAGTGGCTCCCCAAGAACCTCCACCTCGCTCCCCGAATGACAGGGGAGTTTCATTTTCTGGCATCACAACTACCTTTAGAACATTTTTGGAATAAGATAAAATACTCCATTAAAATGTCCTTTTTCTTGAAACTAGAAATGCCTTTGATTTCATTTTTATCCCCAGGGAATGAAATTACCAACTCTGGCGGATGTTAGGAGTAATGGGTGTCAGAGTAGATGGGCCAGACATGAGATGTTCTGGGTGCAGCTGGGCTGCATTAGCTCCATTTTTCCTAAACTACAAGGGGACATTAAAGGTGCCCTGTGGGCCAGGGAAGGCTCAGGCCACGGGCAAGCACGCACTCCATTATTCAAGCACAATGGACGGAAAATGCGTTCTTGAGATCACTTACAGATATCTTTAACTTTGGATTAAAGTTTGTACTGCTTTATCACTATCTCAGTTTGCACATAGACCCCCTAGAGCATTTTTTTATAATGCCTTTCCTCTGTTTGTTATTGATAAAAAGCACATTTGGTCCTTCCAATGGGTGACTGTTAGTAGCTATTACTATTCCAGAGCTCACCGAATCCGATCAGAGTTTGGCGGGGTCAGACTGCGATGGCAAATGGTTCAGTTCAGCTTGTCTTGGTTGGTGATGAAGCTTTGTAATTTGTACCAAGAAAGCTTATATTTGCTGCTCCCGTTGTGCTAAAAAAGACCCAGGGCAGGCTTCATAGTAGTCTCCTATCGATTGGCCCTAATCATCCCGAGTAACCATGAAGTGGCTAAATGCACTCATAAACACCTGTAGGCATTGCTAGATAGATAGCGATGGGTATACGTGTGCTCTAGACAGAAATATGAAATCTAGACTTGCCCTGAAGGGAGTAAAGCAGTGCCTGTGAAAATAATGAGTTCAGCAAGATTTCGATTGTTTGTGTTATATTCAGATAATGGAATTTTCCTGAAATTTTCAGTGTTTCCTCTGGTGGATACCAAATACAGTGAATTTCAGGAAAAGTACTTTACATGCAGTCTACATAGAACCACTTTTATAAAGTAGAAAGCTTTATACAAATGCAAAACATTCCCCTATTAATATCTTGACGAGCAAGGATTATCTTAATTGTAATTCTGATGTATCTAGTTTAATGCCACAAAATGCTGCAATCTACTTCAGTTAAGTAAGAGGCTTATAAGCTAATTTCTCACAGAGTTTTGCATATTCATCAGTCTACATTGTCATTATTTAAAGATGGAAAGAGGGAGTTGTTTCAAGATTAAATGTTAAAAGATGCAAACTAACATGCTCATTTAATTAAGAAAGCATGCAGCCGAGCCGGTGGGAAGAGTGTCAACCTCAACGTTGTGTTTATATGTCGTCTCCTCCACTAGTTTTCATCATAGTCTCATTATCTGAAACTTCTCATTTCTTTCTAATTGAAAGAACACCTGCTCTTCACTTCTTATTGAGTTTGCTGTTTTCATTTGCTTTTAGTAACATCTCTAAAGACCAATTGTCAGATTAGATGCTTAAAACTGTTCCTGCAGCAGCCTGGATAGGCAATTATCTTGGAGAGGCGAAGTCAAGTCCACGCGTTCCAAATTTGTGTCTGAGGTTTCTTAAATACGACCTCTGTAAGGGATGAGCCTCTTTGGGGAAGGTAGATTGTAATGCAAGCTCCTCTCTGTTCAGGAAACTGACCTGAGATTGCATAGGAAGATGGGCATGTCTAGTATGCAAAACCCAAGAAGCAATTAGGAACCGAACAGAGGTTTTGGATAGCAAACCTCATTTTGATTAGCTAGTACACTGGATATTATATAAGCAATTACGCTCACAGACACATCCAAGTTGGATGAGTCAAAATTAAAACAAATAAACCCCAATGAGTGCTCACTTTTGAAACATTAAACGAAAGACACAGGGGTGGGATTTTATTTTATTTCATTTTAATTTTATTTCTTAATTATAGTTGACATTCAATATTATTTTATATTAGTT
>NW_005326786.1:0-2036 GCF_000412655.1 Myotis brandtii | reverse complement strand
AATGGAGGAAGAGCAAAGCAATCTGCAATACCTATCACCAATGTAATTTGAAACAAATATTATTTTCAAATAAAGATAGTATAAAAGGATGCTTTTAATTTTAGATTGTGTTAACTCATATGTTGGCAATGTTTGCCAAGCCTTTCCAGATCCACATCCTTCCCTAAAGTTTACCAGAACTTTATTCTACAGCACAGGTATGAAGTAAAATAACATGACATATTGTGTGTTTTCTAATTTCTAAATCTTTGATAAATAGTAGGTATGTTACACTGGTGACTTATTTTCACACATTCCAAAAGAAACACAGACAAGTCATTCAGTCATATGTGTTCGAACATCAATGGTGGTGACAGCATAAACTATAGAAATTGATTTTTATTTGAATTGGTCAATGTTTCTTTTGGATACTTCCAGTGACAACTATTAACCTGACTTTTCTAGACAAAAAGAAATTGCCACCATTATTCAATTTGCTTTCATTTCATGTGATCTCTTAAGTTCATTTTTTAGCATTTTCTTTTTTGATCTATCAATATGAAATAAATTTCCTCTGAAGTAATATTATGAGCTGACATTTAGTTTTTTTTAATTAAATTTGTTGAAGCTTAAATTTAAAGTGGCTTTTTTTATTCACTTAATTTCCTTAAATAACAGTATCAAGCAAGGCTTTGAGTTTCACTAATATTTTCCTGTTATTTTTACATGTATGCAAATAAAAATTTTATTTTCGTTAGAATTGTCAGTTAATTACCTGAGTGTAATTCTGAATATGACACTGACAAAGATACCCTAATATTTAAATATGGGCAAAGATCTCTTGGAGCTAAACAAGAAAGTAAATATACTATTGTTTCAATTGTTTTGTAAACATCATTACTGAGATGCAAAAACAACTGTATATTTACCATTCTTCTTTTTTTTTAAAATAGAAATAATGTATTAGAGCAACAGAACCTAATGCAACTTCTCATTAAAACTATTAGGTAAAGTTTTGACAGAGTCTGAAGGGATTTCTTTTCTCTACAGAGTCAATGGAATTAGCCTTAGATATTCATGTGCAAGACATTTATGGGGGGAGGGGTAATTCGGTTTTGTTTTATTTTGATTTTGCCTCCTCACCTTTGATCTTCTTTCTGTGAGTGTGAACACCTACCCTCCATCCCAACTTTATGAGATCTGGTGGACGACACAGTCCTCAGCCATGACTAATGACTGATGCTTGCATGCCCAGCCTCTCCTTTTGTTTCCCTGCAAACTAGGTCACGGAAAAGTGATCTACGCTAGGGCCAGCTCCTATGACCCCTTAGGACTCTGAATTTGTTTCTAATGATGCCTTGGAGCAGGGAGAGAGGAGACTTCAGCATGGTAGTGGCAGAAGCATCCATAGTGTCCCCTGACCAGGGAGCAGTGGGAGCAGGGCCAATGGTGTTATGCAGGGTGCAGGGCTGAAGGACAGCTCTTCAGCCTGGTGTCCTGTGGTTGTGTCAGTGCCGGGTTCACCAGACTGGGACTGCGGACTGATCTGGACTGTTTTTGACTGCCTAACTTCTGCTCATTTTCTATCCATTTGCTGACCTTCATCTCCAAGCCTTCATAGAGATTCTATTAGTGGTCTCTACCGTTAATAAATTGCTGCTGATTTTTTGCTTTGTTGTGTGTTGCTTTTTATAAACAGTGATTTGGGTTTATTTATCTGTTTGTTTGGTTGTTTTGGGGGGGTTGCTTTCTTTCTTTTCTTTTTTTTTTTTTGTAACTAAGAAACCTGACTAAGACAGAAATAGATAACATCATAACAGTGCACATAATTCTGACAAATAAAGAGAATTATAATTTGTGGTTGTATTAGTTTCCTGTAGCTGCTATAACAAATTACCACAGACTGGGTAGCTTAAAACAACAGAAATTTATTATCTTGTGATTCTGGAAGCCACAGGCTGAAATCAAGGTGTTGGCAGAGTCACATTCCTTGCAAAGGCTCTTGGGGACAATCTTTCCTTGCCTCTCCCAGGGTCTGCTGGCCCCTGGTAGTTCTC
>NW_005326785.1:0-2035 GCF_000412655.1 Myotis brandtii | reverse complement strand
AAAAAAAAATCCTTCACTTTACTGCTTTAAATATCCTTTTTGATTAAAGCTTATCACAGTTCGTGCCGTAAAGAACTGGAAAAGAATCTGCTGGTACCCTTCAGCAGAAGCCCACAGCGTGTCCTGACATCAGAGTGATGACCGAAGAGTTGATGTCACTGAGGTCCTCTCACCAACCATGGAGACACCCACTCAGCAGCCCCACCCCAACTCCCAGCACTGCATCTCTCCAAGGGTTCCATGAGGCTCACGAAGGATGCTGTGGGGAATGGGACACGTGGGCACTAATCCCAGACCAAGACCTGCTCTCACACTGGCTCCGCACCTGGAATTCCCGCCCCCACACTTCCATCACTAGCCTTAAGAGACTCCAGTACTGCGGTGGAGAGCAGACTGTGCCACCTGCTGGCTGAGTAACATCAGGCAACTTTCTTTACCTCTCTGCACTGTAATGTCCTCATCTGTGTAAAGCTCAGAGTTGTAAGGATGAAATGAGTCAATAGGTATAATATACACAGGGGCCTCTTGATAGGTGTCAGCCATGTGTCGTCATTAATTCAGCTGCCACTGACTTTACAAAGCACTTCCTGTTTCCTGCCCCTGGGAGGAATTCTCTGATTAGCCTCCCACCCCATCTTATTTTCCAAATAGCACCTGCATTGCTGTTATGTTTTTCTTCCTCTGGGAGACTCTGAGATTTCTGAGAGCTGAGCCCCTACTCAATGTGTCTTTCCTGGCCCCACACACTTCTTTACTCATAATAGAAGCTAATGAACATTTGCTGGATGAATGAGGGAAGAAACTGACCAACATCAGGTCTTCCCTACATTGATCTCCCTGGAGCTGGTTCATATTCCTGATCTCCATCTTTCTCTCTCAAATTCACTCTTCTTCCCCCCCCCCCAAAAAAAGGGGGTTTTTGTGGCTCATTTATGTAGCTTAACCCATGAATTTAAAAAGTGTCATCGCTAAGGCTCATTTACCCAGCTTGAATCCGAGACTCCAAACTGTCTTCACTATAGACAGCAGGTGGCCCCCACTGAGGGGGACCAGGTCTGGCAGGGAAGCCTTACGGGAGCTCTGTCCTATCAGCACGGGACCAGCCTTCCAATAGGTCACACAGCCCCATCGGGCTCTCAACTCAAAGCAAGAAAGCCAGAGGTGTGGTCCCTCCCTGGCAAGTAGCTTATATAATGTCTCGGTTTCCTCTTCTGTAAAATGGGACCAATACCTACCTCACCTCCCTCCCAGAACTAGAGACCAGGGAGAGGACTCCGAATATAAGTAGACACGGCTCCTGTGCTTTAGAAAGTATTCAAGGGGGAAATAAAAAGCCTGGGAAATGGCTGAGCCTCAGAGACAAGGCGACAATGGGATGGCTACACGGGAAGTCCATGGGCTCTGCAGCGGTGGTCACACAACCTATTTAAAGGGTAGTGAGGAGGCTCTTTTTCTCTTGGGGCCGCCAAGAGGCTGAGGGAACATGGCCTGCCTGACGGAGCAGCTCTGGCTGCCGGCGCCTGACCACACCCTCATAAAGCACGTGCACAGAGGCCGGAGGAAGGGAAGCACAGATCAATGTCGGGGTCAGGAGTGGTTTTCAGAAACGTTGACTTGGGTCTGAAAAGCTGCAACCCAGCATTTTCAAGACTAATCCTGGAAAGCTTTCAGAAGTTAGGAGAGCAATCGTTACCGCTCTGCTCCTGGTCAGCAATGTCAGACAGAGCACAGACACGAACATGGGACGCCCAGCGTTTGACCTCTTCCCGGGACTCCTCATTACACGTTGTTGTGTGCCCAGGGAGAGCGCTCCTGGACTCGGCTCCTAGGCAGCACCTGCTTCAGAAGTCTGCTCTGCACGGGGCCAGGGCCTTCCTCCTTCTGGGAGTCTGAATTTTTTCAAGTGGAGCGGAGGCTGCCACTTGGCTAACCTGAGAGAAGTTAATGTGGAGAAACTCCACAAAAGGAAAGTCTTAGATCCCAAGAGAAGTCCCACTAAGCAAAGTCCCAAGTGTCACAGACTTGGAAAAGCATC
>NW_005326784.1:0-2035 GCF_000412655.1 Myotis brandtii | reverse complement strand
TCTATTTGCATATTAGCCTTTTATTATATAGGATCACCAATCTAAATCCTCTGAGGTATCTGCCATGACTTTTTGTGCTGTCTCTTGCCCCTTGATTTTTCAAACCTCAAAAAGTAAAATAAAATGTGTGAATTCTCAATTCCAGCAAAGCTACATGTTTAAACATTATTCTACTGTAATTATTAATAGACAGGGAGGGAAAAAAATGATGCATTTTCACAAACCCAAAATGGCATAGACTAGCAGTTGCTCAAGGTTATAGCATAGAACTAGAATTAGAGAGTTGACATGTGCCGTGGATAAAACTAACAATCAGTTGGGATACGTTGGCATAATGGTACAGAAACGAAACCATTCCAACATTTGCAAACCAGCTGGCAAATATTTGCAACACCAAGTTCTCTGGGTAGCACTTGTGCCAACCTCACCACATGGTTTATCCCCTGGAGGCCTCCTAGATCTCTTTACAGTCAAGCAATCAAAAGACTGTGGGCTGGCAACACAGAGGTCCTCAAGGAACTTGCTCCAACACTAAGTGGAGCCCATTTCTCATTGGTCAATTCTTTAACCAATCCCAGTGAAGGCGACAGTGCCCTTGGGGAGGCACTGCACCCTGGAAGGCAATTCCTAGTGCCCAACTGCAAACCCCATTCACAGCCAACAGATGCTTCCAGTTATCTTCCCATGGTTAACTGTGGGAACTGCGTCTCCTAGGGATGTGGGCTCTGAAAGAGCAGAGGAGAGACAGACAGTTGAGCAGCAGGCTGCCTGGTGAGCCAAAGTACTGGCTGTTAATAAGTTTAAGTATCATTCCCAGGGATAGGGACAGAGCAGTATTATCCAAGATTTTTTTTAAAAGTTAGGAAATTGTTGATTAAACAAAATTTAATGTTCCTTTACTTCAGAACTTATAAGTTTTAATTATTCTAATAAATACTGTGAAACTCTTAAGTGCATATGTCATATAGCATTTCCCAAATATATTTGATTATAAGTCCATTCTTGAGGTGTATGTAATGAGATCAGTGTTCTGAACAACATACTTTGGGGGACAAACTATCAGTTTAAAAAAAGGAAAAGAAAGATTGTGGATCTTGGCTTTACAAGAAAAGGGGAACAATAAAAATATTTAAAACCAAATTTGCAAACAGAAAGGCCAGCCTATGAGAACCATAATGTTACTATTGTTGTAAAGGCAAAACACCACCAACAACAACAAAACCCGAGAAAACAATATTTAAAAATTATGCATCATACAAAGACACAGATATATTTAAGATGCTATATAAGTAGCCTTGATGTCTCAATCTGTACCATTTTTTAAAACATTCCAAAACAAACAAAATTTTTTTCAGGTTTTGTTTACAGGTTGACTTATCTACAGATGAAAAACAGAACTCCTGTCAGCACCTATGCTGTAGTAGAAAAAGCTAAAAGCTTAAAAAATAAGCACTCCAGGAAAATACATATGTAAGGGATTAAATCAAAGCTGGAACGGGTTTGCTTTTGAGCTTTAATCCCTACTTTACTCTCTTTACAAACATATCCTAAACAGTGACTTTTAGAACCTTTGAAAGCGTGTGTCTTTATCCATTTACCATATGCACAGAGCTAAAACGAGTTGCTTCAAGGGGTTGAGGAACCACGGTAAAGGCATGGCACCTGTCTTCCAAGAACTTATGATCACTTCCAGATAGCAGTGTCCCATCATGCTTGAAGGGATCAATACAGGATGTGACTAGTTTCCACAAAGAGCAGCAGAAGTAAAAGGTGGGATTGGATTTCCTCTACTATAACCTTATACCACCAAATGAGATAATAAATCAGCAAAAAAATTGTCTGTAAACTAAATTAGGCCATAAAAAGTGCCCAGCACAATGGCTGGCATATAAGGAACTATCTATAAATTATAGCTTCTGTTATTCATGTTATCACTCGTTTGTTTTTTTCTTGTTTGTTTGTTTTTTTTGTATTCTTTGCCTAACACTTACTAAAATCCATTAAAATCCTCAAGGTAAATCTCAACCTCTGAAAA
>NW_005326783.1:0-2034 GCF_000412655.1 Myotis brandtii | reverse complement strand
GTTCTTCAATAAATCTCCACCTTTGCTATAAAAATAAATACTCCAAATAGTGTACTGAATAGATAAGAATAACAGATGTTATAATTTATTGAGCACTTGTCAGTATAAATGTTTTGAATATGTTAACTCAATGTAAGAAAAAAAAAGCCCACTATGACATAGATAATATTATCCACATTTTATAGGTGAAGATATTGATATACAGAGTGCTACAGTACCTTGGACTTGCCTTTGGTCATTTACCAGTTAGGTGGCAAAGTTCTAGAATCCATATAGTTATCTACTTTATTACTATGTTCTTTATAACTAAGACAAACTAATATATATATATATATTTGTGATCAGAGTCAATGTCTACAAAGACCATGAATTTTTGGTTATATAATTTTTCTTTTCTCTATTGACCTACTGAACTCAGTGTAGAGAAACCATGGAGATTAGAACTGTACTTTGGGACTTTCATCAAGAAAGCTATTACCACTCCTAGCTCAATAATGATGGCTAGAAGAGGAGATAATAAACCTAGAAAGTGAGAACTATACTGCTTGACTACCTTGAGAGTCACAGTAAATATTGGTCAAGGGGCCAGCCAGCCTAGAGTGATCCCATAGGAAGAAGGGCGGAAGAAGAAATGGATTACCCAAAAATTAGATCCTGAAACTGGGGTCACATTTAAGTGGTTCATTAACACCATGCTCCCAGGAGGAAGCAGTAATGGATTAGGGAAAAGAAGTCGAATAAGGGTACAATTTCAGACGAAGCTCCATCTTCAGCATAAACCTGCAGGAAAGTATGAGATACAAATTCCCACAGAGTTTGTGCTGTCTCAGAGCAGAAGAACTGGGCTTTCCTACTGCTATGCTAAGCAGCCATGAGTGAGAGGTCAACCATAAGTACACACATTCTCAAGTATTTCCTACTTTTCTGTACATATGGTTGTATTAGTTTGCCAGGGCTGCTATAACAGAATTCCACTGATGGGCAACATAACAAAGTGATTTCCTCACAGTTCTGGAAGGTGTTTGCAGGTTCAATTTCTCCTGAGGCCTCTCCCTTTGGCTTGCAGATGTCTGCCTTCTTGCTATATGCACACATGGCCTTTCCTGTGTGTGTGCATACCTGGACTTTTTTGTGTGTCCAAATTTCCTCTTCTTATAAGGACACCACTTAGCGTGGATTAAAGCTCACCTTAGTGGCCTCAATTTAACTTTATCTCCACTTTAAAGGGGAAGTCACATTCTAAGGTACTAGGGGTTAGTTAGAGCCTCAATGTATGAATTTGGGGGATCACAATTCAACCCGTTGACTTTGGTCAATTTGGCTCTATTAGCCTTAAGACAACCCTGAAAAGGAAGTCACAGATGCTAGCTCCTAAAAGCAAAAGCACACATAAGCTAAGAAGAGACACACAAAAATTGGGTAAGGATATGTGCATATTTGGGCAGAGACCCAACAGTTAGTATCTGCCACATTGCGAGGCAATTTTCACGCTAGCCAGACTTATGGCAGACTCCACATGTGGAAAGCAGTCCTCAATGAGGCTGTCAGAGCATCAGACACCGGCTGCAAGGGCTGGTATTCACAGGCCACGCCTACTTTTGACCAGCTGACTACAAATTCAGGGATTTCCACTCCCCCTTAGGTTTGACAATTTACTAGAATGACTGACGAGACTCAGGAAGTGCTCTACTTAGGATTATGGTTTCATTACAAAGGATATAAGTCAGGACAGACCAAAAAATAAATAAATAAAGAGAGAAGCACAGTGAGAGACATGGGAGGGTCCTGCACATGGAGCTCCCATGTTCTCTCCCTGTGGAAACAGGATCTATAAGCTTGCAGTACAGTGATGTGTCCACCAACCAGGAAGCTCACCCAAGCTTCAGATGTCCAGAACTTTCATTAGCTTGTCATTACATCGGCCTAATTCATTGAATCGTTTGCCACATGAACGGACTCAATCTTCAACCCTCCTCCCACCCCGCAGAGGTTGGGAGGTCAGGCTGATATCACCGGGCTCAGAAATCCAGCCCT
>NW_005326782.1:0-2034 GCF_000412655.1 Myotis brandtii | reverse complement strand
TTTTCAGACATATACAATAAGCAGTAATTATAAAAGTACAGTTTTCATTGATTTAAGAGCTATGCATAGCACTGTAAAACAGTCATTTCTTTATATCCCAATTTCTCACACCAGCCTACAGCATTTGAAAGAACAAGATTTATTCATCTTTTATCCTTGGCACCAAGCATTTGCTAGGAGCTCAATAAAGATTTATTGAATGCAACAGGGTCACAATTCACAGAAGAAAACTAAAAATCCATGAATAAAACATCTTGCCCTCAAGCAGCAAGAAAAATTTGATAGACTCCTTGAAGGCTTTGTTTTTTTAAAGAAAAACAGGAACCAAAACAAATATATCATCTTAATGAGAAAAGGACCACAAGAGGCAATAGGTGAAAAATAAAATTACAACTTATATTAACATTTTAAAAGCAATTCCTTAATTAGAAATTAGTGTAGTTTGTAAATTTATGACTGAATACTTGTCAGTATTTTCCACATTTCAAATGTCAAACAAAGCAAAATGTACACCGTATTAAAGATAAATTTTGTTTAATCTGTTAAAAAATTTTACCTAGATTCCTTCAGAAACAAATAGCTGACAAAAAATAATCTAATGAGAATGTTCAGAACCAAATGCTATAATATTTTTATTCATCATTTTCTATTCTAAAGTTGCTTATATATCACAAAGTATTTGAGAAACAATTATTTTTAGGAATAATGAAATATGACAAAAACATTTTAATGTAAATCTTACAGAATTTCTCATTAACTTATAATTCTACTACATCCTTAGTTTTATGGAAAAATATTTGCTAACTACAAGAAAAATGATCCTCAAATATTTTATTCATACCTGTTTCTGAGCTTCTACTTTTTGCTTTCTGGTTGGATCAATTGCATCTACCATCCATTTGATTGTAAAGTATGTTACTGCACCAAATATTGTCAAACGGAAAATTAACCCAACAACTTCATTCCGACTCAAGGGACGAGAAAAGGCTTCAGCATGTACCATCTTGACAGTTAACCCTTAAAAAACAAACAGAAATGTCACTAAGTAATAACTAGTCATAAAAACTAGGAGGCTGGTAAGAACCTTATATTAAGCAACAAGAACTGCTAGTCAAATTCAACATTACCTACCTTTAAAAAGTGTTTTATTTTGAGGAGAAATGGATTTTTAAGTGTTAGGTAAACAAACACATGTTAAGCTCCCCTTGGTAACTGAAGGGACAAATTAGAAACTGAGGTTAATTTACTAGAATTTTTAATGAACTTCCCTAAAAGCTCATATAATTTAAGTAGAGAATAATTCTATTTGAAAAATACAAAACATTTTAAGGTATTTATTTACTCTTCAAACAGTTTTAAAATAACTACAATTTCAGAGTCTAGAAAAATAATGACTCTAACACTAATCTAACTGAAGAAAGGCAGCCCAACAATGAGATACTTTACTAATGTGATGGTAAGAATTTTTTCTATTAAGTGTAATGTAAACCAGGTAATTTTTGAGTAAAATTCAAATTGTGAACTCACTATTTCCTAATATTTACTTTTAAAGGTCCTCAAGGCCTGCTTAAATTTAAACATGCCATTTCCTTAATAAGTGTCATTTTTTGAGCTATATATACTATTGTTTCCTACAACCCAGCTAAATCTGAAGCAACAGAATCTTCAAATAGTTTTGAACCACAAAAATACAGCCCACACCCAAGAGAGAGAGGGGTAAAAAAAGGCAATGAGCCTATTTTTACATATATCTCTGAGCAGCTACATCAGTCATAGCTAGGCTTACAGAAGGCATGCACATCCCTGTCCAAGGCAATGCCTACCCAGAATAACAACCTTATTAGGGACAATGTGACTATCACATTTTGGGAGATGGAATCTCAGCTTCAAATAACGCTTAATACTCTCACTAGAGGCCCCGGTGCACAAAATTTGTGCACGGGAGGGGGGGGGGAGTCCCCTTTGCCCAGCCTGCACCCTCTCCAATCCGGGACCCCGCAGGGATGGGGCCTAAACCAGCAGTCGGACATCCCT
>NW_005326781.1:0-2034 GCF_000412655.1 Myotis brandtii | reverse complement strand
AAAAAAAAAATCAATGGCAGAAACTGTCACCAGCCAAAAATATTAAAGTAACCAGAACAGTGAGAATGGGACCACCAACACTGGGCAAGATCCCATCATCTCTGAAAGTCTCAGAAAAGTAGTAAGAAATGGACTAAGTTTTGAGCAAATTGCTTCTTGAAGGTTCTTTATACATAAACTTACACTAGCTCAGTCTGAGCCTTATGATAATAATAGATTGAACATGGATATAAACTACCCAACCTTGATTATTCTAGTTCTAGATTTTTTTATATGGCCATATGACAAAATGTGGGTGGGTTTTCCTTCTCTTAACAATTTGAAGATGAGGCTGGGAACATAAAATTCCAAACAAAATCAAATTGCAGAAGCCAGTCTATCATAGTTTCCAGAAAATCATAAAGGACATTAAACTTGAATGAACATTATAAGAGCTAAAACCCAGCTTGAATTGATGCATTTTTATTTCACTTGCATTTGATTATTCTTGTGATGTTATTACTATGCTCATAACTGTTGCAATTTGTCAGTATAGAGCGATTACTTCCCAAAAGTAATATGGCATGAAATCAAGAATGCCAAATGATGGCTTGCTCTGAGCACCCATTTTAGAGGCAATTGGTCAGGCAGTATTTCGCTCAGGAAGCTGAAAGCACTGTGTTGGTTAGAGTTTGAACACATAATTGGGGAGAAATGTCCTGTAGAAGGAGCACTGGATTTGAACCTAAGCTTTGACTTTCAATAGTTGCGTGACCTTGGGCTGATGCTGTAAACTACATAATGCCTACAGGCCTTGGCACAGGGTGTTACTTCTGTTGAAAATGTCTCCCTTCCTTTTCCCCAATATCTTCTTGATGTATTCTTCCGCTTCCTCCAGGGTTCACCTCTAATACACACTCTCTCTGATTTCCCCATTATAAAAAAATCCACAAATAACAATAATTATAACATAACATTATTTTCATGCATGTAAAATGATATGATGTTATTAGGGTCCCTATACTATTTTGTATTTTATTTGTCTGTTTATACATCTATCTTCTGCATTAACTATTAATTTCTTGATGGGGATATGCTTTGCTTGATTCTATATTACAACATTCAGAACAGTGATGACACAGAGTAGACTTTAATAAATATTAATATAATAAATTTCTACCTCTGTAAATTGAGAAAAATGGTATCTGAGCTTTCCACCTTCTATAGTTTTTGCAAGAATCAAATGATGTGCATGAACATTTGCTGTCAACTGAAATGTACCCTACACATATCAAGCCTTATGATGCTCTCCCAGTGAGACAAATCTAATCTGTATGAGGCATCACAAAGATGCTCATGGATACAACTGTGATCTAAATGCAGTGAGAACCCAAGCTTGTTCCTTTAGCTGCTCAAAAAGAACATAAATGTCTAACTTATCCCGTGTTAAAAAGGGGAAGAAGTGTCCATGTGTGGTTTTTATAAGGAAAACGTAGAGTGAAGACAGATGTAGATGTGGCAAGATGATGAAGCATTTGGAATTCCCATTAAATATTTATTACATATATTTTGTTTAAGTTACACTTTGCTGACTCTGCAATGCAGGGTCTTTCTCCTCCTCTGAAGGACTCAGTAGGAGAGAGAACAGGTACATGGCACTTGTTCTCACCATGATGAATGAGAATGTGCATCAGCCCAAATGTCCGCCCACAACAAATAAAAAAGTAAATTATAATATACAGATGCAATGAAAGGCTATGCAGCAAAAATGAACCTTTACTAATGCGATAACATGAGTGACTGACTCAGATATAATATTAAGCAAAGATTTCAGTGCCTTAAAAGAAAACACACTATATGATTCCACATAAATGAAGTTAAAGAATGGTCAAAAGTCATACAGGGTAGTAGAAGTTAAAATAATGGTTAATTTGGGGAGTGTTTTGGGTTGGAAAGAGAATGAAAGATCCTTAGAGTCATGGAAATAGCATATATAAATCTGAAAAATGATCAAGCTGCCCATTCAAGATTTGTGCACCTTACTCCATGTATATA
>NW_005326780.1:0-2034 GCF_000412655.1 Myotis brandtii | reverse complement strand
AAAACAACATAAAAGCGTAATGTGGTAATTAGGATAAGAACGGGGTGTTTTGTCAGAAAGTGACTAGGAAGGGCATTGGGCGGGCTGATCACGGAATGTCTCTGCAGAAGCAACACCTGAGTCCACATTATGATTCTAGAAGCAAGTCTAGGAGACAGAAAAGATAGCAGGCAGCTGGCAGTGAGAGAAGAGGCAGGCTAATAGCAAAGAGATAACGAGGTAGGAATAAAACAATAAAGCCAGGAGTGTAGGAGCTCTCGTTATGGAGACAACACATAGGCCTCTCTAACACAGATACCGCGAATGATAGCCCTGTGCTATGGGTGAGTACTCTAACTGATGCTCATCACGATTAAAATGACTTACACAGAAAACGATGAAATACGTACATTCATTTTACAGAAAATAAGACCTTTGTTAAGAATTTTACAAAAAATAATAAATTTAGAATAAATCAGTTTTGGTGCTTAAAACAATAAAGCACCACTATTAGAAAGTTCATCTCAAGAGATACTACAATACCTGAGGAGGACAGAGAAGGTAGACCTGCCTGCGACACTTGTATCACCCAGTTTTGGATATATGGATGTATGGAGTGGAGCAAGATTTTTTGTTGTTGTTATTAAGTTGCAGTATAATTAACATCCAATAAAAGACACAGAGAATAAATAAAATGTTCAGTGAGTTATACCCAATGGAATCACTTGCAAAGCCGCTACTCAAGCAAAGAACAGATAACTTTTCCTCACTCCAATAAGTTCCTTTGTGCCCCTTTCCAATCAATTATATCCACCCCGAGAGGCAACCACTGCTCTGACTTCTAACACCCTAGGTTCGTTCTAGAACTTCATATCAATGAAAATGTAGTTTGTAATCTTAGGGGCTCAGCTTCTATCATTCTGCATAATGACTGCGAAATTTATCCATATAGCTGTGCGCATCATATAGTGGTTGATTTTTTGTTGCAGAGTAGTATTCCATTGTATGACTATATACAGTTGATTCATTCTCCTCCTTAGCAATCCTAGTTGTCATTAAGTGATATCTTGTGGTGTTTTTAATTTACAATTCCCTTATGACTAATGATATTTGATCATTTTATGATTTAAAAGTTTATTTAATGTATGTTTTTACCAGGCTTACTCTTATAAACCATAAACTTCACCTATTTAAAGTGTTCTATTCGCTGTTTTTTAATATATTTACAGAGTTGTGCAACTATCACCAAAATCTAATTTTAGGATATTTTCATCACCTCCATAGGAAAACTTGTGGCCATGAGCAATCCTTCCCCATTCCCAATTTATAGATTTTAAAATGTGTTGTGTTATTTTATGTATATTTTAATCAAAGTTTTATGAGAGAGCTCTATGGGCTTTATGTCTGTTCCCATTGAACATGAAGATGGCCTATTTCCTAATAGTTGTACCTTTTCAAATTCCATTGTAGACCATGAGAAAGTCTTCAGATGGAATGCTCTCAAACTTGATGTGCATTTTCATCACCTAAAGATCTTGTTAGAAAGCAGATTCTGACTAGGTTGGACTGGAGTGGGGTTGAGATTCTGCTTTTCTATTGAGTCCTCACATGATGCCCACGCTGCAGGTCCATGGGGCCTTGTTGAGCTGCATCCTAAGGCTTTTGGCGGGCATGTCTTCGAAGAGGGACAATATAAGAGACACTGCATTTGTGTTTACATTTCTCATCTGATGATGTTTATGCCGATGACATTTTCATTTTCAGGGCAGTTATTAATCTGTTTTGAATTTTAAAGAAGTTCATCACATCCCTTTGTATATAAAAGGGAATGGACTTTTAGAGTTGTAAATGTAGAATTAAGAAAAAGTCCTCCCCCCAACCCCCCCCCCCTTCCCGCAATCTTAACAGCATGCCATTAGTTTGTTGATAGCTTACAAAGGACCTTGCTAAAGTATGAAGAAGAAACAACTCTACAGGGGGAATCCTTTAGGGTCCCTATAGGGACTAGCTAACTAAGAGTAGGATTTCTTCAAAGCCCTTTCAGGGCCTTTCCTC
>NW_005326779.1:0-2033 GCF_000412655.1 Myotis brandtii | reverse complement strand
TTTCCCCCCCTCATTCTAAAAATTGTGTTGTTTCCATTAAAATTGAAATGCATTTGGGGAAGTTGGAAGTTGAGAGGCCTAGGGTGGACTGTGGGGGAAAAGGGATGTTGTAAGCTTTGTTTATGTACTATTGTGCTGATGCCGTTGTGATTTTTTAGTTAAAATAAATCAGTTTGCTCAACAGAAAAATTTATATAATAATTCATTTGTGATAAAAATAGTTTATATATTTGTACTTTATAAATCCACCTTCTTCTTGCCAAGAGGCCTTGGTCAATATATACTAGAAGATCTTGGAAGAATATGTACCCAAAATCTTCATGTCCCTGAACTCCAATCACTTTCTTGTATTTACAGGTTATTAACTAAAATATTAACTTGGTTTATCAATATCTACCTAAAGAAAAGTAACAGTCAGTTTTTTTTCACCTTCTTTCTTTACTTATTTAAAGAAGGAGATATAGACTTTTGCATGTGGTTATATGAGTAATTCTTCCTTAATAGTTGAGCCAAAATCTATCAATTTCTCAGTCTCTCTCTACATCTACTGTTGAGAGTCTGATACGTATGATTATGTTCATGTAAATAATGAAAGTAATGTAACAAAATGTGCTAGCCTCCAACTTACAGGCAAAATTTGTCTATAACAATTTAGGATGGCGATTTCTAACAATCTTTTGCTAAAAAGAAAGGGAAAAAATGATTGCTAAGCATTGTTATGTTAATGGGACCACAATTTTTAGGGACTTTCACAATTATAGTTTATCATTTTTAAATTAATTATGAATATTTTAATAACAGTTATAGTAGGAACTAAAGACATATGTGATTGACAAGGTGTTATTTTGCTATTAAAAGACTTAGCATGGATGACACTGCGATTAAAGTTTGTACCATACAAGGCCATAAAAAGGTAATATGTAGATCCTTTGTTTAATGTCCTTAATTCATAGCATATAAAAAACAAGAAATCAAGTACCAAAGAAATAGGACATAGAGCAAACAGATATTAAATGTTGTAAAGAGTTCAACTATAACTTAAAATATTGTGAGTAGAGTTACTTATTATTCCCCTTCAGAGAAGTTGATTTTCATGTACTTTTTCTTTTACAATATTCTTTTGGCATAATTTTATGCCAAAAACTATATTCCAGCCATTACTTTGTTTCTTATTCCATCCCTCTCCTGTGCTATTTGTAAATATTTTCTTAATAGCCACATTGTGGTCACTTTGGACACTTTTCATATACTGGTATATATGAAACTATATAAACTTGAACATAAAATGAAACATAAAATGAAAAACAAAGCATTTATTAGGCGATGTTAATATGATTATCATGTGTTTCTCTATGAGAGATCCCATTATGCTAAGAAAAATGTCTTGGTGTTGTTTTCTTTTATGTTTAATCCAATTAATTAATTAATCTATGTATTTATTTTTTGTGTGGGAGAAATTGTGTAAAAATAAAGGAACAAAAGGATGTGGTTTAATCAGTGAATAATCGCTGTATAACAAGCAACCACAAAATCTGAGCGGTATAGGGCCTTAGCATTTACTTGTTGCTCACAGGTCTGCAGATCAGTTAGCGTCTGGCTGATCTAGGCTTGGTTCTTCTTGGCTTGGCTCTGAACTCTGGGTTGGGTCCACGAAGGTCTATTCCAGGCTTTGGCTCTCAGGGATGTGCTTAGATTTGTTTCCTGTGTGCTCATTTTGGGGCTCAGATGAAATGAAAGTAACTACTTAGGAGAAAACTCTTCTTATGGTTGTTGGCAGGAGTGTAGAGAGAAAGTTGGAACTTGTGGTGACTGTTAAAGATGCAACTCACAGCTGGCCCACTGTCACTTATGTCTGTATTCTATTGTTCAAAGCAGTTCAATGGATGAGAGAGTATATTTCTGCAGCGAGCGAATGCTTGCTGAAGAGTGAGCTAATCTACCACATGTAAAATGTAAAAAATGAAAAAGCACAACTCAAAATTTTTCAGAACTTGGAATATATGAATCTCTTACTGGTAATAATCTCTATCACT
>NW_005326778.1:0-2033 GCF_000412655.1 Myotis brandtii | reverse complement strand
AAGTCTTAGGTCAGTGTGACAATTTAGCTGTGCAAGCTGGCGAGAGCCTCTTATATTCTGAGCTCCTGTAGTGCCGATACTGGCTACATGAAATCACTGTTTGCTTTCTTACCAGACTTTATTTGGAAAGAGTTAACAAACTAGTGGCCTGGCAGAGTTGCCAGGGTTTAGAGAGCGATGGCTATCCACCAGAGAGAGCAGCGTTTCATGTATTGTTCTGTTACCTCTCCCTGGGGATGCAACAGATGGAACAACATCAGGAACCCAAGACTGAATATTACAGGCATGCCCAGTGAGGTCGGGGTGATGTAGAGAAGATGATTACCTGTCAGTCACACCTGGGAGCACGTCAAAATAGGCGTGGTCACAGCAAAGGCGTGAAATCTGATACATCAGCTCCTGAACAAAAGCATTCCCTTCCTTCCCTTTTGCTGCTTGCATCTGATTCCTGGTTTGTGGGGCTCTCACACTCTGCACTCCCCCACGTGGCCCACAGCCATGTGGACCCCACACACATAGACTAATGGACTGCAACTAGCCTGATGCTGTGCCGGACCCAGCTCCGTCATGGAACAGAAACCCTGGACACTGGCTTTGCTTTTAGCTCTGCTGAATTCCCAGCTGCATCTTTCCCAGGACTGGCTTAAGGGAAATGGAACTTTTGAAACCAAGCGATGTAATTCCATGCAAATAAAGCTTTCTACCAAATCTCATTTCCTCTGGGGGCCTCTGGAAACGCTTATTTCAGTGGCACCCCAACAACCCGACTCTCACTGGCAACAGAGAAGGGAAATCCTCGCAATTCTCCAATAATAGTTGCATCGCTAATGCTATCTGGAGATCCCTCACCATATAGGGGGGAATTGCATCCTGGTATGCAGTAGGCACTTAAGAAAATTAGTTGAAAGAATATTACGGCTAGTAAAAATAATTGAATAATTTTAATATGGGGCTTTACATTCCTGTTTATTATATTTTTTAATCCTTCCGTGTCAACTCGAGTTTGGCAAATCCCAGGATGAGTAATTGTGCATCTCAGAATAGTTAGGTAATACACAGACCAGACCCTCAGTCAGGCAGAGGAAGATGTGTTTTGGCAAGAACTGGCGAAGAGATAAAGTGTTTGATTATTGTTGTTGATAGTTCCCAAGGAGAGAGTAAACAAGCAACAGAAATAAATCAAACACTTTTGTCTTTGTTTAGGCAAATATTTCCAACTACAGCCTGGTGATGGAGTCTGATGCGGGAACCTTCTTACCCTCTGGGCTGCAATTCACTGGCAGCGAAAAGGCCAGAGCCATCATGAAGGAGGTCATGAGCCTGCTGCAGCCCATCAACGTCACACAGGTCTTCAGTGCTGGCGAAGGGACAGACATCAACTTCTGGATCCAAGATGGAGTGCCTGGTAAGACCAAGTGATAATGTTGGGGTTCCTTAGATGCTGCTATAATTTAAAATAAGTTTCTATTCTTACACACCACAGTGAATACAGATAGGCCATTAAATGTGTGGATACTCTAAGCTTTTTGTCTATAAGGTATAATCTGGTCATTTCCAAACTTGGGATGATAATACTCACTTGTATTTGTTTACCCATATGTCTTCTCTTTCTAAATTATAAGTTTCTCACTGCCAGAGATTATGACTTAATGATTCTGGAATTGGGCCTAGAAATATCTCTCTCTCTCCCTCTCTTTTTAATATGTATCTTTCGTGATTGTAGTAAAAGTGATTTCACAATCAAAATTTGAGAAATGGAATAGAAAACAATTATTTCTACTAATATACTTCTAGCTCTAGTCCTGTGCTAGGAAATCTTCTCTGACCCAAATAATTCCTTGCCCAAATACAATGGTTTCAGAAATTTTACCATTAGAGATTTATTCTTTGAGAGTGGGATATTTCCTGCTGATTTTTTTCTAATGTAGCATATTTCAACCAGTGTGCCACAATAATTTTTAAAACATACAATACCTGAGTATGTAGTCAGGATCAAGGACCTCTTTTCCCTTAGAATGTCAAATAAAAAAAAA
>NW_005326777.1:0-2032 GCF_000412655.1 Myotis brandtii | reverse complement strand
AAAAAACATGGCCCGATTTGAAACTTGCTGCGTGCACCAGGATCACTACAGCTGAGGTATGCTGATCAAAAGGGACAGAGGGAGTAGTTGAGGTCGGAGACATGTGCAAGAACATTCTTCTTAACAGAATTATTATCACCCAGACCAGGAGAGGGAGTTTGAATCTAATTCTAAGTGCTGTGCAAAACCATTGGAGTAATTGAATCTGGGAAAGGCCCTGTTGTAATTTATGCTCTAAGGAGAGCAATCTGGCTGCTTTCTGGAGAATGGACTTGGGTGGTGATGCAGAGTAGAAGCAATTCTTATAGGCATTAAGGCAGGGAGCAATAAAAATATCTTCTCAATAAGGTAGACACAGACTTCACTATTTTCATTCAAATAGTCAGGGAGGGCTCTATTGAAGAGAGAAACTAGGATTTTTTTGTTGCCTTTTTTATGCACCACTGCTATATTGACAATATTGGTTAACACATTATAGAAACATGAAAAAAAAGAAGTTATATGCAATTGCCCTCAAGGAGTTTATGGGACAACAGGAGACAAATATCTTTAGAACAAATCATTCTATTACAGGTAGAGAAATCTAAAGTTGAAAAGAATTACCCCTCAGATAGGCAACCAAGGGAATGGCTCTGCTATTCCTTAAATGATGGAGGAAAGAGTTTGTAGAAGAGAGACTAGTGAGACAGTACTTTCCCTCAGAGTATAGGATAGATTCTTAGAGGGGCTTGATGGTGACCATCCCAGGGGCTAGAGGAAATGAAGAGGTGGTGGACACAGCATCCTGCTGAGGACCTTTGACATGGAGATTGGGAACTGGGCAACAGGACCAGGAACTGCCATTTTAGAAAATGATTTTTGCTCAAAGGGATGAATAGAGAAGGTCTTATCTGGAGTGAGGGTCTATAGAGGGGAAGTTTACCAAGCTTACCAAAATCAGCCCACTTAGCTACCAATCACCTGTTATTTATGTACTAATGCCATAGGTTTTTTTCATTCTTGAAATTTTATTAAAATTTACTTATTAAAATATATTCAGCCATGTTATTGTCTGTAGTATGTACATGTTAGAGAAGAAATGGATAAGTTATTATTAGAAAGAGTAATAATTTTTAGGTATTTGAAGGTGACTGTTTAGGTAGCATAGACATACATAATCCTTTCATATGTTTTCAAAGCTCCTAGAGGTAGTGGTAATCCTCAAAATGGGCTCTGAGGGAGATGAGCTGGCACCCCCATGCCACGGCTGGGGACGGGCTCCAGAAAGTTTGTCTTCCTGTTGCCAGAAGAATAGATTTTGGGCTCTTGCTTTCTTTCCAAAATGTGTTATAGTGGCATGTGAAGTTATTACACATGGTGCACAATATGTCACATGGCTTCCTGAAATGCGGTAAATTACGTTTATAATTTTCACTGTTATATGCCATTTTGACAATACACAAATATTTAAGAGTATTTGATAAATATAATGATATTCTGCCTCTGATATTTTCGACAACTATAATTTATGAATTTTTGCACTTGTCAGTGATTTTTGCTTTATTCTGTAGTTAAAATTGGTTCTGTTATTTTATCACTTCATAACAGGCAGAGTGGAATTAAGCCCCATGGAGACAGCTCATATAAGATGAGTTTTATATGGTAATGCCTCTGTGGTAGCATTATCCTCAGCCTGTTCTAATAGAAAGCATTTAGGATCTAAACCTTTATGTACTTTTTAAGGCAGAAACTCTTGTCTCACAGTCTACACTTCTGAAATGATGAATTGCTTTCAGTTAGGCCCACAGGATAAGAGATATTTCTAGCCATTTCTAGCCCTCCACCCCCAACTGTCTTCTAATATTTTAAGCCTAGTAATCCAAGCTTCAGTTTGCCTAATATCTTCAAAGCTTCCTTTGTGTTTGTGTTTGCATCAAAAATTCAAAGACATACTTTTTCCGAAGAGTTGTAATGTCAATATTTTCAGCCTGTTGTTTCATCATAACAGACCATGGTTCCAGATGACAGTTGTAACAGCCTCTGCTGTTTCCCC
>NW_005326776.1:0-2032 GCF_000412655.1 Myotis brandtii | reverse complement strand
GGAAGATCCCGTGTTTATCTTTATTTTACTTGACTTTGTGGGTAAATAGAAAAAATTGAGCAGCATGCTTTCTACATTAAAGACTCGCTGGGAAGGGAGGGCTCCACAGTGGATGTTGATTAAATGTGAGGAGTTCAAGGGAGTTTGATTTTCTAAAAAAATGATTGCTTCTAACTCCTGGATATTTATAGCCATTCAGTACCAGTTTGGCACCTATGGTCACTCTGAAGGCTGGTGAGTATGGCAGCAGCTTGCAGTACACATGGCGATTTAGGGTTTCATAAAATGGCTAGTATTTTATCACAGCTTTGGGCCAAGTGCTCGGAGGGTTGGGGTGGGAGTGAAAACCACCACAAAGAAATTGTGCAGCTGAACATAAAATGATTAAGTGCATAAATAATAGTTTCTACATCTGAGAGCTTCACCTGGACACTGATCTCTACCTTGCTTTTTTCTTACAACTGCTAGAAAGGCATCCATAGTTAAAGCAGAGGTGACTCCTAGTAACTGGGCCAGAAGGAGATGTTGGGGGAAGTAGCAAGAGAGAGAGCCCTGGGTAGACTGTAAATGGTAGATGTGATTCACATTTTAAAACATTAATTATACCTGGTATTATGTTCAATATGACTTTTTTTGTAGTAAGAATTTCTTTGAAATAATTGATTTAAGTCATTACCATATGCCTCTATAGAATATGGAAATCTATAGCTTCTATAGCTATACGCAGACCTTCATTTTAAGTCTAAAACAAAAACTGATCCATTGCTTCTACTTCCAAAACAGGCAGTTTTACTGGCAGAGTTTGTTATATCTATTTTTATTTCAGTAGAATAGGCCAGATTTTCAGTAGAACATGTTTGAGTTCTATATCAGGAGAACAAAATTAGTTTCTACATGGCAGTGTAGAAACTAAGTTAAAGATAGTGGGGAATTATCAACCACAGAAAACAAACAATAAACAAAAAAATGAATGCTAGAGAGGAAAATTGTGGCAAGGTCAAAACCAAATTCACTCTTAATTGTATTGCAAGCATTCCGGTTTTCAACAATTTCAACAGACAAATAGTTCAGTGGCTGGGTAGACTCTCCAGTAAGTCTAATGCTGTATCTTTCTGCAATTTGATTGAAAAAGAAATATCTGCGTAATAACTGAGTGCAAGGAAAATGTCTAGTGAGTTATTTGATGTACCAGGGATGAAAACCATTGCAAAGTCAACTTGCTGTTTCAGTTTTCTCTCTTTTGTTTAAATTGTTTTTATGTTCTGTTGACAAAACTTGTTTCTCTGGGTTAAGTACTCACTGATGTGTAGGGAGAAAACAGGTAAGTCATAAAATGCCTCTGAGCTTCTAGCTATAAAAAATATTGATTAGCCTAAACCTATCTGTAATGGCTTTAAATGTGGGCAAGAAAATAGAATTAGTAAGTCCTCTTGACATGTTAACTAACTAAGTAGATAAAAACGTTAGTTTAAACTTTCATATACTTCTGGTGGGAGTATAAATTGTACAGCTGCTTTGGAAAACTTTGGCAGAATCTACCAGGACTTAACATCTGCATAACCAATGGACCAGGAGCTCCAACTCCTGGTTATAATCTAAACAGAAACAAGTGCTTATGTCTATCAAATGACAAGTATGAGAATGTTCATGGCAGCTTTATTCATAACAGCTTCAAACTGGAACCAATCCAATTGTCCATCAACACTAGAATGGATAAGTCAACTGTGGAATATTCATAGGATGGAATGCAGCACTACACTGGATATAAATGAGCTTCTGTTATATGGATCAACATGAATAAATCAGGCAGGCATGATGTTGAACAAAACATAATCAAAAGATGTGCACATTGTATCTCCCTGTATAAGAAGTCTAGAAACAGGCAAAATCAACCTGTGATAATAGAGTAGAGAATAGTATTTCCTTCAGGGGTAGATGGTGACTTGGGATAGGCAGTTTTCTGGAATGTTGAAAATGTTTTATATCTTGATTTGGTGATGGTTACATGTATGTATGATATATATACAGATAT
>NW_005326775.1:0-2031 GCF_000412655.1 Myotis brandtii | reverse complement strand
TGAATATTGATGAAAGTAAATGATACTTTAAAATTCCTTAATGCTAAGAAAACAAGACATCCACAGGATGAACAAGGAGGTTAAAGGTAGGAGCCTCCGTTTCCTATGAGACTGATCTTACTTCACTACTGTAACTTGGTGGGCTGCATGGGTTGGTTAGAAAACCTTACAACATGCCTGATAAGACTCAGTTACATGGTAGCCTGCGTTCCTCTCTTTACAGACAATCAGGAGATGAAGTCCAGGATACTGGTGAGATGTGTCACATTAATCCTGTGCTTATGTTTATGCTTATGTCTGCCTCGGCCGCTGGGGTGGTTGCCCTCCCGCGTGGCGTCGCTGATGGGGATGGAATAGCGCAGCTCCCCCAGGGCAGCTGGTTGTCCCCGGGTCAGGGTGGAATGTGTGGCCTCACCGATTTCAGGAGCTCATCCCGGAGTCCGTCAGAGCGCTGTCTACACCGAGCCTTGCAGGCGCTTCAGAGTCCCCTGCAGGGACTTGGGTAAATAGCGGAAGTCAGCTAAGTTGGCAGGAAGGACATAGACGCCTAAGAAGCAGGTCGCAGCGCACTAGACGGAGGACTGTCCGTTCGTGTGTGTGCAGTGGGTGCGAGTGTGTGACGTGCCCCGTAGCTGCTCTCCAGAAACTGTTAGCAAGGACTGTCCCTGGAGTGGCAGGATTTGGGGGTTCCGTCTCCTTTTCACCGATAGGGTTGTTTACTGAGGATGGCTAGGCAGACAGTGAGAAAAGCGCTGTTGGCTGAGCTTGCGGAGTAGCGGGACCTCCCGGGGGAGGGGGTGCGCCTGCAGGTCCTGACGGGCTGTGACTGCAGGTGATCAAGGCCGCGGAAGACAGCGCCCTGCAGTACATGAACTTCATGAACGTCATCTTCGCGGCGCAGAAGCAGGTGAGCGCACGCCCTTCCTTTCCGGGACGCTCGCTTCGTAATGAGGAACTAATTTCTTTTTTCTTAATGAACCACTGGGGGAGGTTTTCTGACTAAACAGCCTTATGAATGGAGCAGGAATCTGGAATCCATGGTTCCTACAATCATTTGAGTCCTGGGCCCCTTGAGAATGAGCCCCCAGAAAGACGTGCACTCAGTGTTAATGCACTTTCAGGGTGTTCATGCGCCCCATTGGGCCCATCCGAGGACCCAGGCTAAGAGTCTCTGGCCTTATAATGTGCTACATGCCTTGATGAACTGTCACTAATACATGTCATTTTCTCCTTTGATGTGTTAAAACTTCTGTTATAATCTAAATGCCATAGTTGCATATACTGTTCTCCATTTGGGAGTAACCACGTGAGGTAGTGAAAAGACCATGGGCCTCGTGGACAGGCCATCTAGGGCTGACCCGCTGCCTCCCCTGGCTCCATGGCCACAGCCTGGCCCGGCCTGGGCTGCAATATGCTAATTGGATATCTGCCTTGCACAGTTATGCATGTTAAATAAGCCATTTCAAGAGTAGAGGTTGGCACATAGATTCTGAGTATAAAGTAGTCATTGTTATCATTCCTGTAATGTTTTCGGAATATTCGTTTCAGAATATTTTGATCGATGCGTGTGTTTTAGACTCCGATTCAGGACTCCTCCAACAGGTACGTTCTAGGTGAATGCTTGGTGTTGGTTGTGAAAGGGGGTGTGTTCTGTTCCTATTGTTCCATGCCTTTCACTGATCGTCACACATTTGTAGGGATTAGCCTGTGTGACAGTATAGATGAGAGAACGAACATTTCTCTGGCCCCTTCAAACTTTCTATTTTACATAATAACTTGATTGACTTTGGAAAAGTGATTCACACATTAAAACAAATATAAGCAACACAGAAAAGTATTTTTTAAAAAGGTTTAAAAAATCCCTTCAAATACTATTATTCGAAAGTTACCATTGTTAATAATTGGTGAAGAGAATGATAGATCTCTGTGTATATAGATATAGATTTTTAGGAAGAGGAAGGGAGAGGGGGAGAAACATTGACGCGAGAGCCAAACATTCATTGGCTGCCTCCTGCCTGCCCCCTACTGGGG
>NW_005326774.1:0-2031 GCF_000412655.1 Myotis brandtii | reverse complement strand
GACACCCCTGTGTCAGAAACTGGACACTGACTATTGCCCTGTGCCTTAAAACAGATGCATAGATTTTGTCTAGTTTTCTAGTAATTTAAGACAAGGGCATTGTTGGGTACTAGCTACCCCATGAGGCCTGAAGCAGAAGTCCCTTGAATCGTGTTTTAAGAGGAACGCAGGACATAGACCATGCAGGGCCTGGTGAACCGGAGAAGTAGTCTATAGGAGCAAATAGACCAGGTAGAAGGTCCTCCCAGAAAAGAAACTGTGGTGGCTCAGACTTCCTAAGAGCAGTGGCCATGAAGGTAAGTGATGACATTTGAGAAACATTTGGTGATGATGTGGATATAAGGAGAAAGGGCAAGTGAGGAATCGAGAATGGCTCCCAGGTTTTTGTTGGCCAAGTACACAGAAGGTGTTGCCATTGACTGAAATATTTATATAAAAATATATTATTTATAAAATAAGGACAATGTTTGATGAACATTCATATAGTAACAAAGTACCAGAGACAGGGTGGCTTATGGTCTCTCAGTCCTGAAGCAAGAAGTGCAAAATCAAGGAGTCTGCAGGGTTGATTCCTCTGAGGCTGTGAAGCAAGGACACGCTCCAGGCCTTCCTCCTTGGCTGACAGTGGTCATCTTCTCCCTGTGCCCCTTCACATTGTCTTTCCAGTGCTTGCCTGTGTCCAAATCTCCTCTTTCTATAAGAACATCGGTCACATTGGCTAAGGGCCCACCCTAAGTCCCTCATTTTCAGTTGAATATGACTATAAAGACCCCATCTCCAAATAAGGTCACATTCTGAGGCACCAAGGTTAAGCCTCCAGCCTATGAATTTGAGAGGGGACACAATTCAACCCCATACAATAAAAAAAGTGTGACATAAAAGTAAACACTCTAAGCTAAAATTTTCCTAATTAATGACACTCATTTACAAGGTCTTCAAACACATGCACAGAGAAAGCAATAGAAGTCTTATTCTAAGGCCTGCAGGAAACACAGTGTGACAGATGCATTAATATTCACCAAGATGTTAAAACTTTGTACATGACTTGACATAGGATTATGTGATGTTTCTAAATTGTAGGGGTGTGTGTGTTAGTAATTGACTTAAATATTATCTCTTGCTAACACACTTGGTGCTTCTTGGTAACACTAGTTTTTCAGACACACGTTTTAAAAATCATTTTAATAAGTGGTTAGTACTGGAAAGCATAGAGAACTGAGATTGCATAGTTGGGGTAGAGACAGCAAACAGAAGGTCCTGAATACACAAAAATAATAACTTAAAATCATATCATATAAATGATAGCAACAAAGGAATTAGTTTAGTTTCATGAGCAGAGTTTTGACATAATGAAAATAGTTGTACAAACTCAAATAGGAAAAAAATCTTTCATGTTTTGAGTATTAATAAAGCACATGGGAATGAAGAACATTCAAGAAAAGAGACCACACAAGTAAAAAAATGTCATGAAATAAAAATGTCTTCCAAAATTCAATGAGATGGTAGATCTTTGAACTAATAAAAAAGACTGATAATTAGCCCTATAAATTTTCCTTATACAATGGGGCTATAACATGAATATCTTAAAAGCAGAAATACTTTACTATGGTTTATACATGTTCTAATTTGATTTATTATAGATAATGACTTTGTGTAATTAAAACTCCTCATAATCATCAAGTTATTATTCATTGGGCCAGAAATCTTGTGAGATTTCCCACTTTAGAGAAGAAAGAAGCAACACAATAAAAAATAAATTCATCCCTTAATCAAATACAGAATCAAGTCTCTAAAATGCAAAGATAGACCCTTATGTTTGAAATTCTCCAACTGGGATTTAGGCCACTCAAACCTTCTTTCCCATTATGTTTTCAAGCACTTTATATTAACTAGCCATGCTTTTTAAAGCATTTTAAAAATATGTTTTTGTTTCTTTCAGAGAGAGAAAGGGAGAAGGAGAGGGAGACAGAAACATCATTAATGAGAAAGAATCTTTGCTCGGCTGCCTCCTGCATGCCCCCTACTGGGGAT
>NW_005326773.1:0-2031 GCF_000412655.1 Myotis brandtii | reverse complement strand
CTCCTCCCTTCTGGATCCTGTGTGCTCCAGCTGTTCTCCCTGCCTCTCACCCCCATGTTCTCCTGCTCCCTTCCCCTGATCAGGAATCTTCCTAGAACAGGCTCCCAGCAAGTTGCTCCCTTGCTCTGAACCTTCCATTGTTTCCTCCTGTTTATCAAGTACCATCTTGATGCCTTCCTATGGCATCCAGGAGCCACCATAGTTTGGGCCTATTTTGATACCGTAATCACCCAACAAATGATACATTTTCTATTCCTCAACATTCCTGTGTTTTTGCCTTGGTGTTTTTTACTTTTGCAGGCAAAAACCCAGCTCATTCTCATTTTTTTCAGGCCAGACCTATTGAACCCATTTTTAGGCCTAATTCAAATGTTGCTTACTCTAGAACATCATCCTTACATTCATTCACCTAATAAACCTAATTGTTGAGTGTTCGCTGTGCCGTGTTCTATTCTGTTCTAGCTGTTGGAGAAACAGCAGTCGGAATAAATCCGCTCGGTGTTGTCAAGGTTACCTGTGTATACTTTGATTAGGGGGGTTACCACACTTTCCCTCACATGAAGTCATCAGCAGCTTGACTGGAGTGGCCCTGTTTTGAAATTTCATGATCTGGGACCGTGTGATCATCAGACCTTCACATGGAAAGGTAGAATAACAACAATCCCATTTATTGAATGGTTCACTATGTATCCAACTCTCTGCATATACCTCCTAATTTAATATTACAATAACCTTGTACTGAAGTGAATATTACGTGGGTTACCTCCCTTTTATGGATTAGAAAAATGAGGCTCAAAACTATTAAATAACTTGTCCAAGCCTCACATTCTTGCTAGTGAAGATGCCAAGCTTGGGTCTTTCAGACTCAAAGTCTACGTGTTTAACTCTATATCGCACTGTCTAGAAAGTAAAAGAGGGGAGGGTGGAAGGATAGAAGGAGAGGGTCCATTTAGCAAAGCCGTGGCCACTCCCTTGCCTGCCGGTATCACGCCGAGTGGCAGCTGGGCTCGGGCCGGGGTCAGGATGCGGTCTGTTTCCAGGCCGGCACTCCGCTGGGCTCGAAGGAGCAACGCGTGGGCTACTTCGCTGGCAGAACCGTCTCCACCAACACAGACGACGCTAGAAAATAAGAAGTTACATGAGACAACGCAAGACTTCAAATTAATGGATAATCATTCATGAGATCTAGACTTTAACTGTTCATCTTCTATATTCTATGTGCATGATCACTACACACCTTTCCACATTTTAGTATGTGGTAGTGGATAAGGAGACACTTGCACTACACGGAATGTAATACTTTCAGTCATTTCCTCCATGAATGTAATGCCTTAGATGATACCCAGAGAGTAAATATTCTTAAATGGGGGAAGAGGTATCGAAGGGGCAAATTCACATCTGACCTGCATTTTGCTCTGTTAATATCCAAAATCATATTATTCTCATTTTGTTAATGTTAATAATAGCGATGGGCAATTCCTTTCACTAATGCAAAACAAAGTCATAAAATCCTGCTCATTTTCAATAGAGGTCTGAAGATACCGAAATAAGAGTCACGTAAAATATGAGGCTTTAATTAAAGGAACTGCTCATTATCATTAGTATATGACTGTAGTGATTGCAAAGCTGAACTGGTTTTCATCTCCTGGACATCACTGCTAAATGGCACTTCCTTTGACCCTAGTCAGTACTGCTCGTCTTTTTAAGACTTCATGAAAAGTAGACTATAGGGCCTTGGAGGTAGGACTCCATGAAAGTAATATAGAAGACAACAGACATTTGTTTCATAATCATTTGTATTTAAAAAATTCAAAATAACCTTAAATAGCAAAATGACCTCAATTTTCTCGAAAGAAAGATTTAAAAATTTTTAAATATGTTTTTATTGCTTTTTTAGAGAGAGGAAGGGAGAGGGAAGAGAGCTAGAAACATCAATGAGAGACAGAAACATCCATCAGCTGCCTCCTGCACGCTAGAGACTGAGCCCACAACACCCCAGGCATGTGCTCTGACTGGGAATCAAACCAGTGA
>NW_005326772.1:0-2031 GCF_000412655.1 Myotis brandtii | reverse complement strand
ACACACACATTAAACACACACATTTTCACTATCATGTGTTCCTTATGCAATGCTTAACCATTGACTTGAAAAGAGAAAAATCCAGTCAATTGATCAGCATTTTTGGCTTTCTCAGATCTAAATAAAATTTCCCTTTAACTTACTGGAGAAAGTACAATTTCAGTTACTTTGTGGAACTATGGTTCGTGTATGAAATTAAATGAACAGAGCTTTCCTGTTATTGTTTGTTTGTAATCTATGATATAACTCCAATCAATAAAAAGGAGATATACATGAATGTATATATAAGTGTTCAAACATTAATCAAATTCCTAAATGGAAGAGAGTTTTCCATTAGGACAAATAATTAGCACCTCTGTAGTGCTGAGAAATATAAATGACTTAGCTGTTAAGAGCCTGCAGATGAGTAACTATCTCTAGAAGAAATGAATGTCGGAAAAAAAAGAGTAGTAAGCTAGTGCCCAGAACTGTGAGTGGGGACATAATTGACAGTTCAGAATAATGAAGAACCTCTTTCCCACCTGAAGATATCCAAATGACTTTTCCTTTTTAAAGAGTCACAGGATTAGCAAGAGTTTAAAGAATTAAAAAATTTTATTGACCTTTGCAAACATGTAGGTGGGTTAACATATACATAAACTTGTTAGTGTTTACTCATTTAGTTCATAGTCAAATAGATTATTTTAATTAGTATTATATATTATGAATTAATATAATATTGAGCAAAATCAACATTTTTATGTTGTAGTTTGAATGTTATAATGACATCACTCATAATGAAAAACACAATGAAATAGCCTATGAAGTAATAGTACAAATGATTATGTACTTTAATGTATTGTTTTGCAGATTCCAGGTCTAGAGTAAAGTAGAAGTTAAGTAGAACACATATACTTACTCATGTAATATTCAGCATCTTTTAAATATATTTAAAACTAAGAAAAGTGTGGACTAATAACCCACCTTTATATGTATAGTAAGAATGCTTATATATTTTTAAACTAAATTGACATTATAAAAATGAAAAAATCTCAAATAATGATTCCATTACTTTATAAATTTCTTACCAGAAGTTGGTAGCTATAAACTTTAGTTTTCCTATACAGATCAATGCTAATGATTGCCCCAGTAAATGTTGTATTCCATTAGATATTTTAACATAATGCTATCAGTTATCTATATTTTCTATGGAAAGTTAAAAAAGTATTGATCAGATTGGTTCTCATCAAGGATGTCTCTATGTACTTATTGGTTGTCTACTTAGAATAATAGCAAATTTAAATTACCACTATTTTTTAAATAGTAAAAATTTCTAATTTGAAAAATAACCATTAGCTTGTAAACCAAAATTTATCCTCAAATTAATTATTAGATATTGTCCCCAAACTGTCTTTCATTCCTTACAGGAATGAATAAAATATGTTTGATTAGATGAACAGGAGATTATTTACAACAGTAAATATTTACAAGGTAATAAATATGAATGATGTCAAAGTTTAAATAGCACAACCACTGTTAATTACCCATCCCCAAGTGATTATTAGAATTAAAAAAGAAAATAAAAACTGAAAATTTCATTATATGACATCCTGATAGCATACATTGTATAGTACAACAGTATAAGAGTGCCTCCAAGTGGCATTTATCAAAATTCCATATGAAAAAATTTAAATACAAAATCTAAAAGTGTCATTAAATAGCTACAATTAAGCCCCATTTATCCCCCAAATTCTATATTGTTTTTAACATGTTAATAATACTCTCTTGATATAGTGTTTAGGTGGCTGATAGTGTTTTATTTCTGTTAAATTTGTACAGTAGGATCTATTTGGGTTAGTTATATCATGTCTCTCTTTTCAGTAGTCTTCTTAGAAATATTGTTCTAATATAGCTATTTGCTGTATCTTAAAAGATAAGAGGGACAAAGAACTTCTCTCCCACTCATAGAATCTTAGAGTTGTAGGACCATCTAACGCCACTCCTGCATTTTTATAATCTATACTAGGGGCCCAGTGCACAAATTTGTGCACC
>NW_005326771.1:0-2030 GCF_000412655.1 Myotis brandtii | reverse complement strand
TTTTTTTAAATAATAAATTTAACTTAAAATATACATAAACATAGATTATAACACAACTTTATAAATATTTTGAGCTCCTGAATTGTTTTGATTTGTATAATTCCACATTAAACTGTTAATATCAGTGTAGAAAAACCTTAGGATACCTAAAAACAACAACAAACCCAGCGCTCTCTAGATGGAGCTTCAGATAGGAGAAGATCTGGTTTCTATTCCTGGCTCTGTGTGTGACTTTACTGGCTTGTTTTCTTGTTCATACAATGATGCTGCTGATTAGTACAATCACACTGTATGATACATAATGGTTACTCTGTGCTAGACACTGTTTTAAGTGCTTGACATATATTAATTGGTTTAATCCTTAGTGGGTCCAAGAGGTAGAAATGATTATTACCCCCATTTTATAGATGATGAAACTGAGATGTTGAGTCATGTACTCAGAATCACAGCAACGCTAGGATTCCAGACCAGGCAATTGGCTCTATAGTCCATGTTCTTAAACATTTCAGTACATAACTTCTCTTACTCAGATGGACTTACATCTATTGTACTTAAATTGAAGGACATACAGTCAAATGAGTTTATGGATGTAAGTGCTTTGCAAACTGTTCTATTCAGATGTAAAGTGGTTTTATAATTAAGACCTTGGCATATTTAATCATTCTCACTGGCTCATCCTCAGTATGTTGATTATACATTGTAAATCTCTGTTCTGAAGTAATGTACACTGGATCTTTTCACATGGGGAATAAATAATAAAACTTTGTTCACTTTGTTCTATCACTTAAAATTTTTCTCCTCCAAAAGGATTTAGAAAAGATGTTCTGTCAAAAGCATCATTTTCTGTGGGTTTTTCATTTGAGGAAACTGTTTATGAATTTATATAGCTGTTTAGTTCCTATGGTGGCTTTGAGTAGTAGTCAACTGTTTAGATTGCACATGTATGTTAGAAAGACTTTCAGATTACAAGGTTAAATCTAAGACTCTAGGGTCTTTCAATAAAGAAGGATATAACTTCAAAAAATATTTTTTAAAGGAGTAACATAGTATTTATGCTTCTTGGTAGATAAAAAAAGGAGGGGGGAGGAAGTGTTCTTTTTTTAAAAAGCCACCATGTGACTTTTTCTGCATTTAAATCTTTGCAATTAAACTCCGTCTTTCGTCCCCCTTCCCCTGTACTGTGTGTTTTTCTTTAACATAAAAAAAGGTGTAAAAGGACGAGATAGCCTATTAATAGTTAAGAAGTTCTGAGGTTCCTTCTCTGTGGAAATAAATAGCATAGATCTAAATAAGGTTGTTTTATGCTTGTTTTAGGAAGCCAAGCACATATTAGAAAAACCAAGCCTAGCAGGATGTGGGATTGCCTTCAGAAGAGCAGAGTAGCATCCTTACTCACTTTAGTTCCCTGAAAAAACACAGAGGAAACATATTTAATGAATGCCACTGATCAAAATGGTAAGCCTAATACTCCCCATCAAGCTGAGTTAATGGTTATCTGCACCCTCTTATCCCCCAACCCCTTTCTAAACAGTGGATGAACTGATATTTTATTTAATTAAAACAGGTATTGAGATACAGCCCTTTCTCTTACCCCTGTGATGCTGGAATAAAAGTACTAGGATATATAATAGAACCCAGATTTGCAAGATTGGGGGTTGGGGAGGGGGGTCCTCCGGCCACCTCAGAACATCTGCCTGAGGGCAGAAGAGGTTCTCTTTCTGGCCTTAGTCTAGCTGGCCTCTGAGAAGCTGAGGTTTTCCTGCATTTAATTTGGTTCTGGGTGACTCTATGAAGCTTCAATTACAAGCTTCAAGTAGACAGTAGTAAGACGCACTGTGTTCCAGGTGATGTCCTCAGTATGGGGAGGAGGCCACCATCCTGAAGCCTGCAGAGTGGTGCTGCCCATCAGCTCACCACCACGCGCCGTAGCTTCTGTTCTTGCCTCTTTCCGGATGTGTCCCCCACTGCTCTCTAGTCAGATTACCCTGTTTGTGTGGCTGTCTCCTCCTTCAGTGACACCAGGTTGCTTA
>NW_005326770.1:0-2030 GCF_000412655.1 Myotis brandtii | reverse complement strand
GAAAATAAAACCTTTTTGATCAACAGAGGAAAACAGTCAACAAACAAGTCTGATCAATATTAAGTGTTGAGGCTTGTCTGTGTTCCCACATCTGGAAAACACTGTAAGAAGTAGGCCCAAGTTTACTTTTACTTATAGTTTCCTTCCATGAAGAACTTTGTAAGCAAAAGTATATTATTCCTTTTTTCCATTTTTATCAGCAAGAATATGAATGGGCATAAATGGCCCCATTTTTACCAGCCCAAAATCTAAAGCTAAATTGTAAGTGTACATTTTTTGTCTTTCATTTGATTATAAAACAAATGTTCTCCTTTTAACAAAAGCCAGTCTCTCCCCCACCCTGCCTTTCCTTTATTCTGACCTCCATTCCCCCTCATGTCAAGTCTATGTTCCCATAGTCACCCCCTCTCTCTTCTCATCACAAATGGCCTCCCCTTATCTTATCTACCTATTTCTTCCTTAGTTTTCTCCATCTTGGTAAGTGACACCAACATCTAGTTACCCACCCAATCCCAAATCCATAAGTCATTATCGATTCATCACTTTCCCTTATCTCCCACACCATTCTGAAATTTTGCTTCCAAAGAACATCTCAAAACTGTCCCTTTCCTCCATTTTCCCTATCATAACTCTAACTAAACCATCAGTGTCTTACACCAAGGCTCTTTTGTTTCCTAATATTTGGACTTGACATTACAGCTAGAGGAATCTCTTTGAAGCCATAAATCAAATCACATTACTCCCTTGATTCATCCTCTTAAAAACCTTCCAATACACTCCAAACTTCTTACCGTGGCTCCACCAGGGTTTCTCAGTCCTGCATGATCTGGTCCAGCCCCTGCTCAGACTCAGCTCACTGCACACCTTCCCTTGCTCATTTGTCTTCAGCTATATTGACAGGTCTTCTTCCTTCCCTGAAACATGTCAATAATGCTGGGGTGACACTTGGGGTCTCAGCACTACGGCCTTTGAAGCATTTCCCCAGCTTTTCATAGAGCCACCCTTTCTCATGCTTTAACTCAAATGTCACCTCCTTAGACAGACTCTACCAGTCACCATTTTCAAAATTAGTTCTTCGTTAGCCATTCATTGTCACTCTCAATTATGCCCTGCTGTTTTATTTCCTTTATGGCACTTACAAAAACTGTAGTGATCTGATTTTGCTATTTGATCACTTATTAACTGGCTCTCTGTTCCCACTTGAATGTAAGTCCCACAGAGCAGGGGCCTTGTCTTTCTTGTTACTAGTGTGTCTTCAGTGCCTAGAACAGTACCTGGCCCACTCACAACTCCAGGCTCTGGTGTGAATGGCACCCCCTAGAGCTCTTCAAGGTGGTAGCTCTGAATGCTTGTCTGTTCTTTTGGTTACTATGGTATAATTTTTTTTGCATGTGCTTAGGGGTTTGTATTCCAGCTGAATTGTTTCTTTCCTTTATCTTACCAGAATAATGAGCTCAGCATTTCATAGACAGAACCACAAGAGGTCTGCAGAATTTCCATGAATAGCATTTTAAAATCTGAAAAGTCTCCCCTGCTAAGTGATAGAGTGGAATTGAAAAGAATGACTAAGTACTATAAAGTTTTTAGACCTATTAAATTAGAGCCAGAGAAATGAAAAATTCAATTGAGTGATGTAGCAGCCTAGGTGGAAGGTTGTGAAGTTATGTAAAAAAAAAATGGCAGAATAAGGTAAGGATGACTCAACAGTGGGAAAATGGGTTATCTCCCCTTCTTTAATTTAAGGACTCTAAGATAAAGTGCCTAAAAATGGAAATCAGTCTGAGAGTTGGGAGGGTGAGAAAAAAATTACCCCGGGTATTTTTATCTCTAGACCTCATATTCCTGGCCTATATCTCTGGTCCTTATTTTTCCTCAATTTATAGGTGATAAAATTGATATTGTAAGTCTCAATCAGAATTTTAAAAGTGAAAAAGATTACAGAAGACGAGACTACACCAGGGTGAATCATGCCCAATAAGTCTAATTATTATTTTATGTAACTCTCATTTTAGGGTGTGTGTGTGTGTGTG
>NW_005326769.1:0-2030 GCF_000412655.1 Myotis brandtii | reverse complement strand
CCTGGTTCATAGATCAATACTCAACCACTGAGCCACATCGGCTGGGCTCCACTGCCTTTCTGACACTCCACCTGAATGTCTAACAGGCACCCAAACTTAATATTGCCAAAACCGATCGCTTCACCTTCCACCCCAAATTTGCCCCACCTACAGTTATTCCCATGTTGGATAGGTGCAACTCCATCATTTCAGCTGCTTAGGAAAAAACCCTGGAGTCACCTTTACCTCCTCTCTCACACACCCCTTGTCTCCTCTGTAAGCAAAGCCCACATAGCAGCACTTCTCACTCCTTAACCACTACATCCCAGTTCACCCAACACCATCTGCTCTAGCCTCCTCACTGGTCCTGGGCTCCCTGCTCCGACCCATGCTCATTGCCCACGACCCAACAGAGCAGTCAGAGTGACCTTAGAAAATGGGAACAGTTTACATCGCTCCTCGGCTCCAGATTCTCCAGTGGCTGCCATCTAACTCAGAGGAAAGCCAAGCACTTATGCAGGCTCTGCATGATCTGCCTCCTGTTCTCTCTACGGCCTCATCTCGTATTGCCCTCCTCACTCACTAAGCCTCAGCTCTGGCCTCCTTGCTGCTCCTTAAGCAATCCAATGTATATTCCCCCGCTAAGGCCTCACATGACTTACTCACCCATTCTCAAAAGGCTCATCCTATTTCAAATCTAATCCTCAAAACTTTTTTCATTCCATCCTTTACTTTTTCTCTATGGTACTTAGCATGTTCTGATATGCTATATAATTTGTTCGTCTCCCCTTGAAAAACTAAGCAACATGAAGGCAGGGATTCTTATTCATTTTGTTCATCTTGTTTATTTTGTTCATCAGTGCCTGAAAGAGTGCTTGGCACATAGCAGGTGCTCATTAAATAAGTGTGAATGAATGAATCACAAAAGTGCTTACAATTGTGCCTGGCACATGGTAACGGTTTAATCATTAGCTATCATTACCATTCTTTCCAAAGGGCTGATGTGGCAGACAGAAAACTCACACACACTCATCTGTTATTTTTTGCGAGTCCAAGCAGGACTAAGACAGGATGTACTTACTTGCTAATACTTCTTTGTTGGCAGCACTCCGCTCTACTTCAGATGGTTCTGTAGCAACAGTGTCTTGACTGGGCTCCTTCACTCTTTCATCTGTGAGAAGACTGACTGCCAGAGTGATGTCACCATTACTGGCCTAAGGAGAGGGGGGAAAAGACTTCACAAGTAAAGCATCGCAGCATTTAAAATTAGTGCGTTAATTTCTTGCTTGGTTATAACTCTTTACAACCTGCAGACACACGGAGTAAGTCTAGGCATAAGTCTGGGGTCGGGGGAATATGGTGCAGGATAGTAAGGCACTGTGTTTAAAACATATTCTGTAGTGGTGAGCACACTTGTAATTGTTTCTAATATTTTATTAGGAAAACTGTCTAACATTTACAATAGTAGAGGGAATGTATAATTGAACCCATGTACCAAGGTGGTCGATCTTGTTTTATCTATTCTGCCAGTCTCTCCCAGATACTTTGAAGCAAATCTTAAGCATCGTATCAGTTTATCAGTCAACATTTCAGAATGTATCTTTTTAAAATTATAACCCCTTAACAGTAAGTATCAAGTTTTTAAGTAAATTACTTCAAAGTTCCTGACTCAAATATCCTTTAGTTTGTTTGAGTCAGGAACCATACCAAGTTTATACTGTGCAATTGGTTGATATGTTCATAAACCTCTTTTACCCTGTTGGGTTCCCTGCACTGCACGTCTCCCCCATCCATTTACATGTTGAAGATACCGGGTTATTTGACCCGTAGAGCTCTGTCCCTACATACACTTTCATTTAGGCGTTAAAATAGCTTGAACTGACATAACCACAACATGGACAACTGTTTTAAAGCCTCTTGACTAACAGAAGCCTTGAAACTAACCTTCAGAGCTTCTTGAAGGAAGGAAGGGTCCTGAATGCCCGTGATTTCTCTCAGCTGATTTAACAGCATTTGGCAGCTCTATGTTTGAGAAACAAACAAACAAAACC
>NW_005326768.1:0-2030 GCF_000412655.1 Myotis brandtii | reverse complement strand
CCCAGTTTCTTTGATCTCTCCCATTTCCTATTCTAGTTAGTCATTTGTATCATCTAGTCTCCCGAGCTCCAAAACTTAAATTCAGCCCCAGTTTTCCCTTCTCCACATGCATCTAATTGGTCCTAAAATGTACTTCACTGTGACAATTATGATTCATCATAAATGTATTTTAAACTCTACCTATGTGATTTGGTTGCCAAGTCTTAGTTCAGATTCTTATCATTTCACATCTGGATATTTGGGAGTATTTTTCTTTTTATTCCTAAGTAGATATTTACAACTGGATTTTAAACGTCTGTATAAAGGGTTGATGTGTAATCCTATAAATCATAGGAGAGACCAGGCAATGAAAGGAAAAGCATCCTCACTGCTCTAGAGTCAGCTACCACGTGGGCCAGGTGTGCCCCTAGCAGGTGGTCTGGAGCTTATAATAAAGCTGTGATGTTCTCCTTTGAACATGAAACATTTCACCAAGACCAAGATGGAACAAGAGAAAAATAAGGCCACTGTATTACTACATCTAAGCGGAGACAAACAGAAACATGGGACAAACCACAGAAAAAATTAAGCAACTCCTTTTCTAACTCCTATAAGAGAACTTATTTTATTTTATTATTTGTTATTTGACTTGTTAATTGTAGGCTTAATCTCACTTTGTCCCCTCTATAGCCTGGATAAGGTGCATTAACATATCCAACTATGGTATTACCTTTGTCTTCTGAGAGTACCCGATCCAGAGTAAATCCCCACTTCCTTAAACTCTTAACAAGATGATCTAAGAAAAGTCTAACACCCATAAAAAGTCCCTGTCAACACCCTCCTCCTGAATTACCCCTCAGTTCTCCCTGGTATGTACTTCCTTTATGGCAACAAGACAATCAATTCAACTTTATTTAACTTTGTGTGTGTCTCTGGTCATCAACACTGATACTGTAATATAATTATTTTTTTTCTACCGAATGTTCCTGTATCAGTTGAGAATGCCTCCAGCATCAAATAATACAAAATCGGTTTTATAGTTGTTTGTGTTAGTAGGAGCTTGCATTATAAAAAGCAGAGAGAGGTGTTTGCTATCAGAGGTTCTCCTCTAAAATATTGGCTTTTGGGGAACCAGGCACTTCTGCTCTTTCTGCTCTGCCATCCTCAGGTTGTCATTCTGATGCTTATTATCTTATGATCAGATGGTTGTTCCTGCACTTCCAGACATTTTTCAGAATTCCAGGCAGAAAAAAAGAGATAAGGAGGAGAAGATTTTTTTTCCTCACCAGTTTTTCTTTTTAAGAGATACTCTCTCAGCTGAGTGGAGAAACACAATGGGGACCAGGCCAGGAGGGCCTTATGTGCAAAGACTAAGATGTTTGGACATTATCTTTTTATCTGCATGGTAGAGGGTATGGTGTCTACTTTTAGATAATGTTGATTCCCAGCACCCAGCATAGCACCAAGCACATATACTCTATCCATTGATTATTTCCAAATTGCATTATTTCTTCTAGATCTAGTGATTGACAAGCCTACTTAGAGAAGAGCTTTTCCTTTTCTCCCATTTATTTATTGGTTTAATTTCTTTTTCTCAGTGTGGGCTCATGGATTCTTATTTTATTCAATGGGTTATAAACTGCTATTATACTAGTAATGGGTTATTTGGTGCCCTCGTTGTCCTAGATTTGACCAATAGTAGCCTCTTCAAGCTGGCATCTGTGCCCATTGACATGTCTCCATCACTCTTTGAGCACTATCTTACTTTTTGGCAGGACAAAGTGTTCTGGATTAAAGAAAACTAAAGAAACATAACAATTAAATGCAAAATGGATCCTGGCCTAGTTCCTGGACTGGGAAAGAATTTTTTTTCTATAAATGATATTACTGGAACAATAGGCCAATTTGATTAGGTCTATAGATTAGATAAGAGTATTGTATCAAAGTTAATTTCTTGATTGTTAACTGAGAGCATATTCTTGTTTTAGAGAAATGCAAACTTCTGTGTCTAGGGGTAAGTGGTCATTATGTCTGTGACTTACTCTCAAAAA
>NW_005326767.1:0-2029 GCF_000412655.1 Myotis brandtii | reverse complement strand
GCTGATGCTCTAACCACTGAGAAACACTGGCCAGGACAAGATAACAAGGGTAATTTATTTAGCTGAAGGAAGTTGATGGGGTATGGACAATATTTCCTGCATTTTATTCTTAATAGATTTTTATATATTTTTATTTTTCCCTAAGGAACATTGCTGATTTTTATAAATACCAGCTAAGTAAATACATATTATTTTAAACAATATATTTAAATAAATAAGAGTTACATATATATGGCAACTTTATAATTTATAATTTGTTTTAGGCAGAGGCCTAAAAGAAATAGTATATTGACTAGCTCTGACCTTGAACAAGCCACACAACTTATAACATTTTTAAAAATAACATGTAACTTTTTATGTGCCTTAATTTTCCTCTGTTAAATTTATAACTGGGACTAAGTGATTTTTAAAATCCCTTCCTTTGTAATGTCTTAAAAATTCTAGATCTCAGGAAGAGAAACTCAGTTACCATATTAGGTTTAATTTTTGGGCTATAATAATTAACAATGAACTTTCAATGTTGGGAGTTTGTTAGTTTTTTTCAAGTATTTTAAAGCAACGGTAGCCTGCAGTCCTGCAGTAGTTTAAGTATAGTTCAATGAAATGCTGGGTAATTGTGTATTGATTTTTGGTTCTCTGTGTCTCTATACCACATAAAGATCTTTCTCTAAGCTAATGATCAACTTTAAAAAAAGGCTTAGATATGGATTTTAGGTTTTGATCTACCTCTTTCCATCTTTTTATGCATCTAGTCAAAATGGGGGGTGGGGCAGTAACAACCCCAGCCACCTGTCAGTTACATGAGAAGAAATGTGTTTGTGTAACTGAGAGTTAGATGTTAGCAAAAGCGGAGACTAGCAGTGGAGAGCTCTGCAGACTTCCAGGCTCTCACCAGGCACAGCTGTCTTCTAGTTACTTCTGTGTAGCATAGAGGCTCTGAAAGAAGTCAAGAAAAGAAGATCAAAACCCCTTGAATGTATTGTGGGGTGATAAAGGGAGGGAGATGAGGGTGATTCCATGTACAATGGTGAATCTCAAATGTTTTTGAATGGGTATGTGTGCTTGTGCCTGAATGGATTCTACAGTGATCTGCTACTCAGCTTGGCAATTCTCTCAAAATTCAACCAGCTATAGTTTTCATCCATTTCCCCTAATTCAGCAGATTACATTCCTCTTTAGCTCTCTGAGTCATTTTGCTAGTTCACTAGTCAAAATCCCCATGTCCGTGAGTTATTATTACCTGTCTTGCATAAATTGTAGTGGCTTGTGAGCATGGCTAATATTCTCATATGAGTTTAAAGTGAATTATTTTCTGTTATTGATTTATATAAATAAGAATTCTTGGAAAAAGTGATAGTTTATTTATGGTATAAGTGTGAAAATGGTATTAATTATTACTATAATTGCTAACATTTATGATTAATCACTATGTTCATGGCACAGAACTAACCATATCACGTGTATTAATTGAAGTGCAAAATCCTCTAAGAACATACTGCTATTGTCCCTATATTATAGACAACAAAAGTAAATACTAAGCAGTTAAGTAATATTGTGAAATAGGAAATAACAAGTCCACACTGGTAATGATTCTGCAGACAACCATTACCAGTGTAGACTTGTTACATGTGGCAAAAATGGAACAGATTTACACTTGATCCAATGAGAGGCAATTTCTGTAAAGGTACCTGTAGGCTGCATTACATGTCATTGGAATCCTACAGGACATCTGGGCACACCACCTAATTGCAAAAAATGGCACAAATATCTCTATTTTATATCATTGTCTCCAGCTGAAAAGGAAACAGTGCCATTTGCTGGATTTGTTAGTTGAACTTTTACTAGCAAGAAGAACTTTGCAAGAGTTCGAATCCCAAGCCAGAGTGTATAGAATTGAATCCCTATTCTACCACCTCTTAACTGTGTGACTTGAGGTAAATTGCTTAATCTTTAGTAACTAAATTTTTATCATCTGTAAAATAGGGATGCTAATGGGATCTATTCCACATGTTTTCTCCTACCCTTTAAA
>NW_005326766.1:0-2029 GCF_000412655.1 Myotis brandtii | reverse complement strand
AGGATGTTTAGATTTTAGTGAACAGACATCTTTAATATGTGGGACTTGGACCATGAAATTATTCCTCTTCCCTTCAGCACTAAAATTCTGTGAATCTATGAATGTAGCTACTGTATTTTTCTTTTCTTTATATTTCAAATGTTCCTGAAACGAAAGAGAAATGTGCCACTTTTTCTGGCCTATGTCTGCAGGGAAGGTGTGTTTTCCCTCAAAGCATACTTTGGTGGAATTATGGGCCTTCACTTGCTCAGGAATTTTTATTTTGTTTTACTTTGCAAAAATCAAAGGCAAGATGTCAGAGAAGTTGGAATAAAACTAACTTCTTGCCGTATAGATATTTCCCTAAATGGACCTTCCACTGAGACTGCCTGGCTGTGTCCTGTAGCTATTTCATATCAAGCATAGTGAGGCTGAGTTTGAGAAATTTCAGACCAGATTAAACATATCCATCCCAAAGGCCTCATTTATCTTATCACTTAGGTTTGCACAGTAATTTCTGTTTCTGAGTTTCTAGCTAGTCCATTTAACCAATGATAGCTAGCCATGGAAATGTCCAATAGTGTATCGGTAAAGAAATAAAAACACTCAAGGTAAAATAATTTGAGCTAAAACCTAATTCTGAATGACTAGAGTTAGGTTGCGGGATTTATGGTTGATTTTTAAGTTATTATTTCATTAGGAAAAATATGATCTTCACTGGAATAGGAAATACTGGCTAACAAGTTTGTTGGGCATTCTCTTTCGAGGCAGTGTGCTGGAGAGTGCATGGATTTAGGAGCCTGGCTGACTGGGTTCTGGTCCCAGCTTTTCCATTGTATTATTGTGTGACCTTGGGCAAGTTATTTAACATCTTGATGCATCACTTTCCTTATATGTACAATGGAAATAATATGTCATAGGGCTGTTATAAAGAACAAATGAGTTTATCTTAGAGGCATCTTATAAGGATTAAATGAATTAGTTTTATAGGACTGTTATGAAGGTTAAATAGTACACCGAGAACAGTGCTTGGGGCCTGGGAAAGCAGCTTAAGTATTAACAACTAGCATTTACAGTTTCTTAATATACTAAAAATGTGGGATACTTACTTATTTTTGTTTGCTAATTTATGTTTTAGTGTTTCACATAATGCTTGAAAAGCTGATTCCATTAAAAATGTACTTGTGGTGACACAAGTAGCTCTTTTCTTTACTTAAACCTACTGCCTCTTTAGAGACGTGCCCATTTGTAGAGCCTAAGGTATGGGAGAAGAGGACACAGTCAGTACATTTATTTCCCAAAAGAATGGGGCTGAGGACGGGTGCCTCATATATCTTCCTTTTGCAAAAAGTTTTAATAATGAAAATTGGGTACTTTTTAACAGAATCAGCTTTTTTTCTAATAATATAGAATGTCCAGTATCTTAATATGTCTTAAATATTTAATCAAGGCAGTTAAAATGAAGCATAGATTGACCTGTCATCCAGATTTGAAATGAAAATTAGCCATTCATTCATTTATCCATTCAGCACATATTTTTGAGCACTTGACATGTCCCAAACATAGTCCTAGGAACTGGGGTTACCAAAGTCCATCAGCTACACAGACTGTCTTATGGAACTCACATGCTGGCAGGGATCATAAGTAGTGAGGATCTGCTTTCTTTGAAGAGGTCAAGATATATCTTGCAAGCCCAGCTTTGGTATTTTTCATTAATTTCTGTCCCTGGTGTTATCTTGTTCCAAATAATGACTGCATTATGAGATACTGACATGTTAGTTCTGTAAGGGACCCCAGAGACCATTAAACTTAATGGCCTTATCTTACAAAGAAACTCTGAGAGTTTAAGTGGCTTGCAGATCCCATATTTTATACTCCTTTTTCCAAAGTATTAGTATGAAAATTTTCAAACCTACACAAAATTGAAAAAATTTAGTGTGAACACCCATATGCCCAACACTATGATTCTACTATTATGTGTATGAGTGTGTGTATATCATAATAATAAAAGTGCAGTATGCTAATTAGACCAGACATCCTTCCGGACATC
>NW_005326765.1:0-2029 GCF_000412655.1 Myotis brandtii | reverse complement strand
AATGCCTGCTGAAGAAAGCTATCACCTTTGGTTGAGAACCACTGTTCTAGCCAAAGGCAGGGAGATCTCTGGCGTTAGGTATGGCTTGGTTCAAACATGGCCATATCACCCCCCAGCTGTAAAATCTGGCTAGTTAACCTAACCTCTCTGAGCCTAGACTTGCACACCTGAAAAATGGGAACCATCACAGCACCTGTTTCATAGGATGGTGTGAGAGAGTGAAGTGAGATTACTTACCAGGAGGTATCTGGCACCCAGTTCCCTCATCCATGGTAGCCTGCTTCTAGCAGATTGTAAACTCCACCAGGGCAGGATCATGCCTCATTGCTCATCACTGTGTCTCCAGCCCCCAGCACAGGGCCTGGCACACACTCGGAGCTCAGGAAATGGATGGTTCCTGGGGCTGTCCTGGACCTCACTGGGCTTTCATGTTACTGCTACGTCACACTCTTGGCAAACCCCTTCAGTCCCTGTGCTCCCCGGGGGAGGAAATCTCTTCTCCCTCTGGGTTTTATGTATGAATCCTAAGCTGCAGTTTCCTCCCTTGCCTTCTCCAGGACTCCCTGGAGGGAGTCCCCAGAAAGCCTGCTTTTGCCCTGGCCCATTTTCCCCACCCCAGAGTCAGGGTGCATGATAGCAGCCTCAGGAGCACCCCTCTCCATATTCCTATTGCTGACTCCCACTGCATCCTCCAGATCATGGATGATTGGTGAAGCAGAGATGATTGGCATATCTTGGGTCCAATGAATAATCGAATCCTTTCTGGCTCAACCTAACCAGGTTTCCTTGGATGACCCCTACTCATGAAGGACACGCACTGGTGGACTTTGTATCACTTGTTTCACCTAGAGGCTAGTTTAAGAAGCATAACTATGTCCCCGGAATTATGACTATTAAAGGAAAAAAGGCGTTTCACCTCAGGCACATGAATTTCTACCTGTACTAGAATCCGATGGGGACTCCGGAGGACAAGACAGGCTTCTCTCTGAAGGACTGACAATTACGTAGATGAGTCAAGACTAATAAGGTGACAAAAGACGTGTAAGCTCTAAATTGACTACAAGAAGCTGTACATGGAGGCGGAGAAACTGCTCAGGGGCTCAGTGCTGTCTTTCTAATCCCGCCTCCCCACTCACTTCCTTTAGCACCTTCATCTCTGACCTGCACTGTTCCGATTGGTCTCTCTGCTTCCATTTCCCTCGAATCTGCCTCCACAGAGTGGCCAGGGTGATTTTTCTCAAATGCTAATGTGATTATATATCACAGCACATCCAGAATCTGTGTGAGGTTTATCATGGTGTTATCTGTAATCATGGAACATTGGAAACAATTGGGGAACAGTTCAATAAATGCTGGTACAAATGAGGAAATATTGTATAGCCATTGAAACTCATGTTTTTAAAGACCAATTAGAGATATAAAAATATACTCCTAATGTTATGAGAACAAAAATATGAATTCAAAACTGCAGCACAATACAGACTTAGTAACTATATATGTCTATAATTGCATGAAATTGCGAGGTTGGAATTATATAGCTGGGGAAACGTAACAACGGCTATTTCTAGTTAGTAAGATACAAAAGATTTTTTATTTTTTTCTAGATATAAGCTTTATGAGGTTAGAGATCATCTATCTTGAATACGATTTTCATAATTGCCAAATTTTATCCACAAACATTGTCTTTGGTTGTGTTTCCCTAGAAGCAGACGCTGAGACAAAGAGTGAGTACAAGTAGTTTATCTGGGAGATGGTGTCAGGTGGGGGTGGGGAGGGGAGGCAGGGCAGGGAGGGAGGCAACCTGAGTGTGTTATCCTACAGGTTACACAGTGGGCAATGGCGGCGTGGTCTTGCCAGGCAGCTCTGGGAGGCCGTGTAGAACATGCTTTTAAAGCGGTGCATCAGGAGCAAGGAAGCTGGATTTAACCTCCAGGTCCCACCCTCCACACCGAGGCCAGCGCCTGGGGGAGCTGAGCCCTCAGGAAGGCGAGTGCTGAGGGATGTGGACAGGGCCTGACTGGTTTCACAA
>NW_005326764.1:0-2028 GCF_000412655.1 Myotis brandtii | reverse complement strand
CCTCTTCCATTCATTTAGGCTCCAGCCATATCAACCTCCTGGCTGCTTTCACTGTGCTGCCTCATGGCTTTGCAGGATGCTCTCCCTTCTGCCTTCAGTCCCCTCTCCTCTGTGACCAATTGGCAAATTCCTAGTTGTCCTGGAAGCTTCAGACTTTTTGGAGTCCTTCATGCACACCTCGGTGTTTCCCTGCACTCCCTTCGCACCTGTGTGTCCCTCATTAGAGTCTGTGTCATGTTGAACTGAAAGAGTTATTTGCTTCCTTAAGCAGGGTCAGGATCTTTTTCCCTTGTATTCTATCACAGTGCTTGGCACCTTGTAGTGTTTGGTCCATGATCAGTTGTTGACAGCTTGAAGGGAAGCCACATTACTGTGAATCGGAAGTACCAAAGAAACTCTGAGTGAAACCTTGTTTTGATGCCCTACTCAGATTTAGTTGTTTTATTTTTTTGAGATCGTTTAGCACTTTGTTCTAACTTTCATTATTGAATTTAAGACAAATTGTCTTGTATACTGAAGGTTGTGTATGTACATATTGTATTCTAGAGGAAAAGATTACTTGAGGAGTTGATTTTTGTGTTTCCCAGGAACTTGCACACATTAGTACATATTAAACACATGTTAAATACATAATATATAAAATAGTGTAATTGTCAGTTAACTGATAGAATTTGTGAAGTTAGGGGCTAAATCTTCTTTTGGATTGTGCCATGCATATAGAGGTCCTCAATAATTTTTGAGTAAATAATAAATTCATTTGTTAGTTAAATTGACAATATCTATTAAACATAAATATAAATTAAATACCAGATATTTTATCATTACAGAGTTCTCTGAAAGGTTTGATAAATTTAAAGGCAAGTGAAAAAAAATGTCCTTAGAGTCAGAATTGATTGTGTACAGCTATTATCAATGTAAAGACTACCTGGCCTCTTTCAAAGCACTTTTATCTTTCTATTTTTGCTGGGACTTCTAAAAGCATTACATTATAATTAAGCTTGTCATGCTGTCTTTCACATTAGTCTGAATCCATTTTCCTTTGATAAATGCATGATAATCACAGTCTTTATGTCTTCACAACAAACAACAGGGCTTTCTGCTCTCAGGGGAAGCCTCTGCTTTATTGCCATACAATTATTTTGGGTATTTTATAGACTGGGGATAAGTTAGGGAACAGGGAAAATGAAAGGAAGCATCCTTTTTTAAAAAGAGCCTTTGAGTGAACCATGTTTTGGTCAATGAATTGCTAAATTAGAGGATTTTCAGAGCAAAGTAAGGTAGATCGAACTAATTTCCCCCAAAAATGATCTGAGACCAGTTCTCTTTTGGAAGACTGCTCTACTGCCACTTTCCAGTGCTGAATAAGCAGTAAGTTTATCCCCATAGAACTTGGTAGCATACGAAATAATTGTCTAAGTGCATTGTGTTTTGGATTCCAAACTGCCTCATAAAATGGTAGTCACGGAGGACAAGGCCCTGCTGGAAGCCAGCAACTTGGTCATTTGATGGCGGAATCGCCATGGGGAGTGAGAGGATTCTCAGCCCAGGGGTTGATATTCCAACCAGTGGACCTGATTAGGCTTTTCTATTGTTCTTAACCCTTCTCTCCTGGGTTACTAATCCTCACTTACCCACCAGAAGCAGATCACGCTGTAACTTAATCCTTTGTTTGCGGTTCTGATTTTGCCCAGGGCCTGGTGTGTCTGTATCGCAGTCCTAAGGTTGGGAAGGAAAATACAAAGTTAGACTTTTGTGTTGGTGCCTCCATCTCACCTGTTTGTCTTCCTTTTCCTTTTGTATCACACCCCCTCCCCCCATCCTCAACTTCCCTCTATTTACCCAGGAATAATCATTTTCATTTTGTCTTAATTATGTAAGTACATGAGTGAATACCCTCCCATAAATTACATATGAAGAACCATGTAATAAAAAAGAGTATATTCTTCCTGCTAACTTCCCTTTCAAATCAATTCCTCTCTCCCTAAATAGCTATTAACAGTCGATGTGTATTTTCTCATATTGTGTTAT
>NW_005326763.1:0-2026 GCF_000412655.1 Myotis brandtii | reverse complement strand
AGTGCTCATGCCTAGTTATCCAGTGCTCATGCCTAGTGATCCAGTGCTCAGCCGGGTAGGGTGTGTTTACCTGGGACAGGTGAGTGCCTTGGCTTTGCTACCACTTGGAGGCCTCAATCATAGTCCTCCTGCCCCTGGGGGGGAGCATGGAGAACCCCATGTCGAGCTTCCTCAAAACACATCACCTTCTCCGCCCAGGAGGTCAAGCTGTGGTTCACACTGGGACGGGGCAGCTTACTGGGCTTTCCATAGACGTGGAGCCAGTCACAGTGAGCACCTCACCTCACTCAGGCCTCCCTCAGGAGGCCGCCATCTGCCTACTCCCCGGGCGCCCGATCACACTGGTGTTTTCATGACCTGCTCGAGCTCATTATTCAACGACACAGGGAAAATCACCTGATTCACTAAACTCAAACGGCAAGAGACGCTGTTTTGGCTGGAGACTCCGCGTTGCTGCTTCCTCCGGGAGGAGGGCATGGGGTGGTTAATTTCCTCACAGACACATCGGGCCTGCTTTGCGTTGTGATTCACTTCAGCCGAGGTCGATCAGATGGGACGGCATCCAGGGAGGAACCGGGCCGGGGAGGAATGTGTGAATCCCGGAATCACCTTCCCGGTAACCTCGGAAGCAGGAGTCTCCCGCTTCCCATTCGCACGCTCTCTCTGACAGCTGTCCTCCCCAGAAACCCCATGAGCCCCGGGGCACTTGGAACCTTTTCCAGAGGTAGTGGGACTGGTCTTCTGGAGGGAAGGTGACTCAGGTGGAGTCCTCAGGAGAACCCCATGTGCTCAGGATGCAACGGTGGGACCCCTGGCGGGTAACATAAGCCCCTGGAGCCTCACTTTCCTGCAAAGTTAGGAGCTCCCTCGGGGGGTGCTGCGAGTCTCAGTGGGCTGACACGGAGCATGGGGCTTGCTGCCAGGCCTCTGCGCATGCTGTCCCTCCCCCTGAGACACAATTCTCCTCTCCCCACCACGGCCAGCCCCTCCACTGGCTTGACACCAACAATCCTGGCTATAGCTTCCACATTATTCATTCAGAGGACACTTCAGCCTACTCCAGGCACCCCAGTTCCTCATACTTTTCTGCCTCACACTCATCACAGCTGTGATTAAGCGTCTCTCTGTTGTCTAACCTCCGCCTCCTCAGCCCTACGGGAGCCGCGCAGAGGAGGGCCAGCCCACGCCCAGCTCCTCGCGCACTCTGACCCTTCGCTGGCACTCACGAAGCACCAGCGGCCCTCTCAGAACCATGGCCCGTGGATCTGAAACCTCCAACACCCACGTGAGGCCCTTAGACTTGGGATGGATCTCGTGGGATAAAGTTTGGGCCACGGCCAGGGAGACTGTGGCAGAGCCTCGGAGTTCAGGCTGGGGTGCTTTGTGGCTCGGGGCCCCAGGATGAGCTCCCCTAGAACTTGGGGTTCAGTGGGTTCCCTGATTCTGTGGTCAGATTAGGGGTGGGCAGGCCCAGACAGGCCACTGGGGCAGGCAAACCCTGAGCCTCACCCACGCCGCCTTGTACCCAGCATGCACTCAGGCTGCCACATGCCCAGCGAAACGTGGGGGCAGCTCCCCCCCCTACAGTGACACCCCGTCTCCATTTTGGGAGGAAGGGAAGCCCTGATGCAGAGTGTGGTCCCATCGGGCTCCGGCGCTGAAGGGAAAACACACAGACACACACGTTAATAAACATACATGCAGCCTCTCACACACTCCTCTCAGAGGCAAGTTCTGGGCACGGCCCAGTCAGCCTCTGCTGTCGTTTCTCAGGGGCCCAAGTAGTCCTCGCTCTTGGTTGTGAGCTGAGGAGGGTGGGGTCCTGATAACCTTGACCCAGGGCCCCAGGGACCTGGTTGTCAGTGTGCCCGGGGCGCTCCTGAGAATGAGAACAATGCCAATAGCAGCCCACATGGCGGAAGCTGCCTTTTATCAGACTTACTCTGTGACGGGACACAGCCTGAGCAAGCAGTCAGGGGCCTGGCTCTTGTGCAGCGATGGTTGGGGAAGACAGACGATCCTATCT
>NW_005326762.1:0-2026 GCF_000412655.1 Myotis brandtii | reverse complement strand
TAACATATTAGGCTTTTATTATATAGGATTACTTAGAATCTCTCTCTATAAGTTATGTGAGAGTGAAGACCATAGCTGCCTCCCAGTGGCTAACACAGGACCTGTGCAGAGTACGTATTCAGTAAATTATAAACCACTGCTGAATGAATGAATGAAATGAATTCAAGATGATGCTATATGAAACAGAACACATATATACTTGGAGAATTTTGCTCAATGTATGTATCATGGTTCACTGGTTTACATGATGCACCAGTCTTTGAACCTATATTATGCAGTTTTAGAAAGTTTCATCTTTGTCAAATTAGTGGAAAAATAATTTGCTCCTCTAAATCACTTCACAAAATTGAGAACTTGAGGCTGTCATAAGTCAGTACAGATGTCTGATATCCCAGGTTTGCAATCTCCTAAGGCTCAGCACGTTCATTTTTTCCCCGGTACTAATGAATTAGCCTGCAATCTTAATTGACATATTGACCTTGAAAACCCCAGAAAATGATCTCATCTACCAGCTTCATTATCTATAGCTTTATTAGCCAAGGAAATTTGACAATAAAACATGAAACAATCATAATCAATCTACATACTAATGCTATAAATTACACTTCTATCAAATGAAAGTAAGCAGCATAATCCCTAATCCTGGATCTCACAAAAACATTTTGATTTCATATTTCAAATATAAAATAAATCGCTTTGTTATGTTATTGTCTGAAATTACTTATTAGCCCATACTTTTTTAGTCTCAAAAATGAGTGTTTTATTAGCATTTCAGAGAACAAAATTATTGTTTAAAAGCCTAAATTTAGTGTCCTTTAGGGAATGTTCTCCCATCAGAAGAAATCAGCATGCTGTCTTAAAGAATAATGAAGCTGAAATAACAAATTCTTTTCTCATACACTTTGCTGCATATTTTCACTCCTTATCATGGGTTCCCATTATTCCCTATAGGGATCCCAATTTTAGAATATGCAATAGAGATCTGTACTATAGAAGTTAATGCTCAAAATTGTTCAGGAGAAGCTGAGACATGGCCTTTCATTTGATAAGACATTTGAAGCAAATCACAACAAACAATCTGCAATAAATGACTTCTAATGGAAGCATGCTATATTTTTTATTAACTGACTTAGAATGTTCTGAAGGAAATATAGCAAAACAAATGTGAAAGTGATCCTAACCACAAGCGGTCATATTAGGCACCTGTTGACTCTTCCCTGCATAACTTAATGTAAAAGACAATCATTTCTCACAAAAGTGGATGACTATGTTCCACATAGGTAGTTCAAAGTACAAAAGTAAATTGTCATTTCAACTTAAAACCTACCGATACTTATGGGGACATTTTATTTTGGCTGAGAGGGTCTCTATTATACATATTTTCACTCCTTTTAAGTTTAGCAAATACACAGATATTTTCCAGGCCATAAAATGAGTTACTATTTTATTTCCATTTCCAGGAGAGTCAAATGCAAACTCCCAAGCCACTAATAGTTGGTCTTCCGTCTACCTTTCTAACCTCCCCACCATGTGTCTCTTTGTTCCTGTGCTTGCAACTCCACACAGTATGAAAGCATCCCTGGTGCCAAAATGTGCGTTGTTTCTGGTTGTACTGCTTCCTCCTTGTGGGATGAAGCGGTCCCCTTTGCCTTCCCAATCTCAGTTCAAGCCATCACTGTCCCTCCCTGCAGTGGTCGTTGACTCTTGTAGGCAGGCTTAGCTGCTCATTTCTCCACATACCTACCTCCTTCTTTGACCTCCCCCCACTCCACTCCCTCCACCATAAAACAAATTTTTAAAGGTGTCAGTGTTAACCTCAATGGACCTAGTAGTGCCATTTGCCTCTGCATTGATCAGACCACATTCAGAAAGGGTCTATAATTTCTCTGAGCTATTGTAGAGCAACCTTGATGAACGGAATAATGTTTAGAGGAGGAAAGTCATTATATCACGAGCTTCTATTTCTGTAATTATAAAATAGGGATGATAATATCTGGTACTGTCATAAAACTGAAATAAAATAACA
>NW_005326761.1:0-2025 GCF_000412655.1 Myotis brandtii | reverse complement strand
CTCTCCCTTCCTCTGTAAAAAATCAGTAAAATATATAACAAAACAAAACAACAAAATACATCAAGCATCATTTTGCATCAGATAGAAAAAGAAAAAATAGTTATTTGCTCTTACTTATCATTCATTATGACCATATACAAATTCTGTTATAACCCTTCCAGGTCAGGGACCCAAAATAAATTTCTTCTTCCCCGTGCCCTTTGTGCCAATAGAATGAGACCGCATTCGGTAAAGCAGAGCAGAAACTTTATTCTTTGATCAAGAAATGTTGAAGGGTGAGCTCATGCACTAATGGTGGCTTCTTCCTGACTGGGAGGAGCCTTCTGTGCTTACTGGCTGTGCCTGGAGCGATTGAATCCTTTCAGGCGAGCAGCTATTCTTCTGTTGCCCTCGGCCCTTTTGGCACAACGTCCTTTTTGCACATGGTGCCCCATCGCCATCCTGGTTTTTGCCCTGGGCACCTTGGCCTCTGCACTCAGCACCTTGATATTTGTGCTCGGGAATCCTTTTCAGCTCATTAAGCAAGCACAGCTCAAGACACCGTTCAGGTATTCAGAAATGTTAGGGTCTTTGGGATGATGGCCCATGACATTATGTCATAGGGATTATCGGTGCCAGATCATTTTACCACATCATTTTCTTTGCTCTTCATAGCAGACCTTTAAGGCAGGTATGGTAGCCACCATCTTGCACCGGCAGCAACTGAGGAGCAGAGAGAGAGGAGCGTGCCTGTCCAAGGCGCAACAGGCTTCATGTCAGGGTCAGATCGAGTTGCTGGATTGTCCTCCCCACAAGTCACATTTATCTACTGTGTCATGTTTTTGGAATGTCGTCGCACATTGTTTTAAAAGCTATACGAAGGAGCTATGGACTGCCAATTAGGGGCATTTTAACTGTTCGAGGAAAGTCCTGTTAGTCTCGTATAAATTTCCATCAGCTACGTGAAAACAGCCACGCAGCGGTTACTTAACAAGGATAATTACGCGCCTTTCTAGACGAGTCCAGCATCTTGTTTTCCATTCCCTTTGGGGCGCACCCCTCCTTCCCCCATGTGCTTAATATTTGCTTCACGGGAAGATCATTCTGAGGTAATACGTCCTAAATGTCGCGGCACATTTTGGGCTCCTCTGGAGGACATGAACTCGGGCTCTTCTTAACGATCCTCTTTTGTTCTTTGTACAGGGAAGCTCGGGGACGCTTTCTTCTCTTTTCCACCAGGCCCTCTGCCCTGAGGCATTCAGGGATTGGAAATCCCCAAACACTAGTGAGCCAGCGAGAGGCATTTGCCCCTGGTCAGACCCAACCCAATGACATCAGCGGAGACAATCTCGCCCTGCTGCAAATATGTTTTTCTGAACACACCCAAGTCCCAGAGATTTTCATCTTCTGTGGGCTCCCCAACATCCGCTTTGTCACATAACAAGCTATTACAGAGACGCAAACCCTGTCTAGTAACCCGGTCGACTCCAACTGGTGCCAATATTCCTCCTTGTGACAGAATGTCAACAGGCAATGGGGTTTCAGAGTCGTCCTTGAACATTTTATGGGTCAAAGGTTTCTGAAATCATTTTCTTCCTGTTGAATGATCCCAAGAAAAGGAACCAGGTGCAGAACTCCCTAGTTTGGCAAATGTAGGGGTCCCGTAGCAGCAGATGACTTAACAGAGACACAAAAGTGTGTTGGAGACAAAGTCTCTGATTTCCATTCTTGACTGTCAGTGTTCTTTTGAAGGCAGCTGCGTGATTTGGCAGGGAGGGTCTGCAAGTAGGAACGTAAGCATCGATCAGCATGGGAAGCCGCACAGTGTGGGCAAGTCGGGCAAACCGGGGGTTTGGGCCTGGCTCTATGGCTTATGAACTGTGTCACCCTAGATAAATGTCCCTAGATAAATGATCGAACTTCTCAAATCTTTAGCTCTCTCAATTGTGGCTTAATAACACTGCTGGGATGCGGACGTGAGGACATAATAAGATAATGTATGGATGGCTAAGATCTTAAAAGTTCTCATTACAAGAAAAGAAACTG
>NW_005326760.1:0-2025 GCF_000412655.1 Myotis brandtii | reverse complement strand
GGGGGAAGTGTGGCCTTCTCATTGGGAATCATCCACAGTGTTACATCGTGGCTGACCATATGAAGATTAGAGTAAGCCAAGTCAATATTGGTTTGATCACCTCCCACAGGGGTCAAAAAACTCACAATAAACTTAATATATTTACCTTTTGCTGAATTAGCAAAGATACTATTATGTTTGTTTAATTTCCAAATTGGAAATATCAAAATAAAAAATATTAAAAATCAACAAAAACATTATTACAAATAACCCACTAATTAGAATATCTGAGTGAATACTTTCAATGTGGACTTTTCTCCTGAGGCCTCTCTGATACCACAATATAGAAGACTGAAAATGAAATATGAAAGAATTTATGAGACAAAGAGGGGGTCCACTAGGTAATTGTTTTTTCTAGATTTAGGTGCATGTATAACAGCAGAGGTGGTTCAGAAAAGTGGGACAATCTTCCATAAAGAGAAGGAAGGGTCTTAGCACACACACCCCACCTCGAGGTTAAGTATTTACACCCTAAATCACAACAATTTCATGATACCCCGAGGGAAAGAGAGAGGATTCAGGGAACTATAATTGTCAGAAACATGACAGAACATCTGAATGGGACAATCTGTAAACTCTGCTACATAAATTATATGACAAAATCAGAGCTCCATTATGTGACCTATCTCCAAAATATACATCAATAACAAAGATAAACTATGAGCTCCAACTTGTGAATGATAACATTCTTCCATCCTGAAGCCTTTGCTTATGCTATGGCGGGGATGGGGGATGCAGGGGGGAGAGAAAGGGCATTAATATGAGGAGGGGCCATTGAAAAAAGACCTATGTGAACTCTAGAGGTCACCAAGGAAGAGCCTTTGTTTCCATTGGCCTCTACATTAATTGTTCCATTATTAATTCTCTTGGATTAATAAGAGGGTAAGAAATGGGTTGACTTTTGCCATTTTAATGAAGTTAAAATAATCACCACCTAGTCACTTCACAGCATTTGGTCTCATTTAGAAAAATATTTTCTTCTGGTATATTTAACCTTAGAGGAAGAATCATTAACCAGTCAACTTTTGAACCCAGATTGTGGACCCTAATTGGGTTGAACCTGGAGCCCCAGTCCCAGCAACTTGCCTTGCCTTCTAATTCTTCCTCCACATAGATGGTAAAGGAGACACTAGAAATTGCTAGCATGTGGGCAGCTCTTTCCTTACGTTCTTTTTTTGCATCCTCACAATTGACAAGTGCAAACCGGGGATATAAGGAAATGAAAGAACATCTCTCTCAATGTGAGTCCGGTGACACACTAAAGGAACATGGCTCCAGGCCAGCAAACTACAAAGAGCTCAACCCAAGGCAACGATTGTCTAAAACATCCCTAGCGAACAACTGGAAGTAAGAGTCCTTCCCTCTGTAGCCCCAGAAGATTAGCAGAGCAAAGCCTTGCTGTGTAAGAATCCCCCATGTCCACTTCAGTGAGTGCCTGCTCCACGAGCTGTTCTGCCGGAGGGAAGACTGACTGCATGCACTTCACAGCCAGCTCAGCGCAGGAAGCCTGAGGCTGCTGCTCTGGGAAGCTGGTGTTTGCAGCTCAGCCTTGCCAGCACCACTGAGGAACACAGATCTATTTTCCTCACGTGTTTACCCTTCTTCGGGAAGAAATGTTCCTGTCCTTCCAAATGCCTACCTTATTTGGCTCTTTATTAGCTATCGCTACATACACTGTGTCTAGTAGCCAAGATTGCTATAGCAATAGCCTTTTATTGACAATCTGAGTAAAAATAAATTAAGTTGGGTCCATTATCAGCAATAGATCCTCATTTAGATACAAACTTTGATGTCACAGAAGATAGCCCATTCTCAGCATACCTCTTTTTAGTTCTCAAAAAAGAGAAACAACTGATAAAAGAGATAAAAGAAACATTTGAGAATCATTTTCTAAATGAGGGTTACAAAGAAAGATGACATAAAGGGGAAGCTATTTTTTATGCTGTCTGTTGGCTCTCTTTGTAAGTTAGATTCTGGGGAAGAAAG
>NW_005326759.1:0-2025 GCF_000412655.1 Myotis brandtii | reverse complement strand
AAAAAAAGATATGAGTTTCAGAGTTAGATAGTCAAAGGGATCAAGTCCAATTTCTGCCACTCACTAGTTTATTTTTAGTCTTTTTTTAACTTTTGTAAGCCTGACACAAATAAGTTTTCATATCTATTAGCTTCTATTATTTTTATTATAACAACCATCAAATATAATACTGATTAGTCACTTAGGATTAATTCAGGCACTGAGTTAGTTAATGGACCTTGCTCTTGAACTCTGCAGCCGAGCATAATAAAAAGAGTAAGTTTCCATGACACGGAAACCTTGATTTGACTCTGTACCCTACCAACTGCCCCTTGATGACTTGGGCAAGTTATCTTGCCATTTTAAACCTCCATTTTTCACTTTAAAAATGGAAATGATAACACCAACCTCATAGTTATATAAGAACTGAATGAAGATAAGGTAATGTATGCTACATGGTCAGTCCAATGTCTGCTGTGACATGGGCTCACAAAATCATGATGGTCCTTTTCTCCCTCTGCCGTCTCCCAGCCAGCGAGGTTCACGTGGAGGATGGAAAGGCACATTCTGACCCTAACATCAGCATTGAGTAAGTACACCAGGTAAAGTAAGATTGAATGCACATGATGGTCGGTTGGAAGAATCAAAGTAGAACAATGAGTGATGAAACCAGCCATGGAGTTGACATTTTAGATATGGAAGGGTCAAGAAATATTTGCTATTAGTGGGTGAAACTATTTTGAAAAATGTCTTCTAGGAAAGCACAGGGGAAGACTAATTTCTGAAGGTTTCCAAAGAATTTATGAAGAGCTGAGAGTTAATCATCTTGTGATGTATCAGAGATTGATAGGCATGTTTACAATCCAGGTCTATTTTATAATAGCTAGTACTGAAAACCTGTGCAGAGTCAGATGGATGGAAAAACACGTATTCTGTTGCCATTGTTCTAAATATAACCATCAGAAAATTAATGAGTTGAGTCTATTGGCTTTTTCCATGACAGTTGATAACTTATTTATTTAATTGGTGACCATTATCTTTATCTTCATTATAGATAGTGCTTCAAAATGACATTGAGACTGAATTTAATGACCAAGAAACGCTCTATTTGTATTTAATCTCTTCTTCTCAAGATTAATTTTGAGACCAACATCTACTTTTTGATTTTCTGACAGTTTCTAACGAGAACAGCTAAACAAACAAATCATTAGGCTGAGAACAGACATTCTACCACAAGCCAAATAGCCCAATTTCACTGATCACTGATAGATCTTAGTCATGACATATGACACCCAACTTTCCAAAGGCAAAATGCCTGCACTGTTTCATCAATTACTATAAAAAGTGGCAGCTTACAAATGTGTTAAACCAAGAGAACAAAGGAAAAGTTGTAACATGTCGCGGGTGCTTGTTTCCTGAAGTCTGTTCTATTTCCTTTATCAATAGTAAGTAATTTCTGTTGGATCACACAAATACAGCATGTCGCTCTCTTTGGTATCTGCCCTGTAGGAACATGCTTTGGGGAATAAGCAGAGTCTGGAATACTGGTTATTCAAACCTCCAATTTCTTCTACTGAATAACAGCTTTTAGTTTAGCATTCAAGCTCTTTCCTCAAGATGGAGGAGGATTTCCAGCTAGGAGTTATTTTCTGACAATGAAGACAGAAGGAGCTTTCTTCTCAAGGGCAAAGCGTTCAGTCTGAACACTTGCCTTCCTGGGGCCTTAGCTGAGTGCTGAGTGCTCTTGCTGAGTCAACTTCAGGAAGGAAATCAGCCTCTGTATTCAGTAGATGTGTTTGGCATATGAAAGGGACGATCATATCTTCCAAGGGCATTGGGAATATTCTTTTGCAAACCTTAGTTAAGAGGTATGACAGAGGTGAACAAAGGGCCTTGGTTTGTTCCTTAGAGGAATTGTCTAAAGGCGACATAGATTTGGAGAGCAGGAGGCAGGTGCTACCCCTTGGCTGCTTTGCAAGTTTTTTAAAAAATGGCTTTAGCAAAGTACAGTTTTAATTCCTCCCTTCCCATGAAAGAAATGATCAA
>NW_005326758.1:0-2025 GCF_000412655.1 Myotis brandtii | reverse complement strand
GTGCATGAATTCGTGCACCAGGCCTCTAGTGGAACTATAAACAGAAGCTTGTTCAAAGGGGGGAAACAAGATGTTGCTAACTCATTACAAAAAATAGTGAGTTTTGTGGGGTTTTTTTAAGTTGGAAGACAGGAATTTGGAATGAGGGTGGTGGAAGCAGACCAGCACAGGACAGCCTGAGACCTGGGGATGCCATCACATATGAAGGGCTCCAGCTCCAGCTGGACCATTAATTGACTGTGATGTTGTCTAAGTCCCTCAACTTGGACCGTGGCTCCTTCTGGGGCAAAGTGGGGTGGATAGTCCCAGGATCACTACTGACCTTTCTAGCTCTAAAAGCCTGCAATTCCAGTTAAACCCAAAGGGAGGAAGCCATTCTCAAGCCCCTCTAAATGTTAGTTTGGGGACCAATTAGCAGGAAATCTTCAAGACCAGTCCCTGGCATTGGGTCTCGTCTTGTGTGGAGGTTCAGTGCTGTTTCAGGCGGCCCAGAGCTTTCAGCCCAGCCCAAGGTTCATGAGAGCCCACATCTGGGATTAAATGGCAGCTCAGCGAGCTGGGCCCTGTGCAAAGGCACAGAGAACCCGCAGGGGGCCCTTGGCCCTTTGAAATCTTCACCAGCCTCTGGTCCGGTGTCTAACCTGACAAGTGTGCTTCTAATTTTTTCTGAACCAAAAACTTTGTCTTCCTGGTTCTGCTGGCTTCTGAGATTCCTAAGGCAGAATTTGGACTCAGCTAAAAAACAAAGAGAACATCTATCTCTTGCTTACCCAGCAATAACAATAACTCTCAATAACTTTTCCCTTGCATGTCTTCAAAGACAGACACATGGTTTAAATTTTTTTTAAAAAGTTATGAGTGTACTCAGAGAGGAGTGAGCAGCCTGGGGTGGAGGCCAATTGTGGGGTCCCAGCCCGCGAGAATCTGACTTCACTGTTGGAAGACAGCTAAACACATGTGAAACAACCTAAATGACCAGTGCTGAACTGGCCGCGTGCCTGAGGACAGTGTGGTCTAAGAGAACCACCAAGATCCTTGGGTTTGAATGAGCCTGGAGGGGAGTGAAGTGTTGGGGTAGGAGATGGACAGCTCAGCTATGCGAGGGCTGAGAGAGGCAGGTACACGGTGCGTGTGCACTGGAACAGGGCGCAAATGCTGCTTCCTGTGGGGAAAATGCGAGGTCCATTGGCAGCCAGAATGCTACAGACAGCCCAGAAAGCCTTCATCTTCCAGCTCTGCCTCCCTGATGGTGAGATTCTGGGCAAGTAGCTTCTCTAAACTCATCTATCACATACTACCTTACACAGTAGCTGTAACGATTGTACATGCATAATGCACATAAATATCTTCTACCATGCTTTATAGAGAGTACACAAGCAGTAGCCACTAGCCACCTTAGCATTCATTTAGAAATGGTGTCAGATATCTTAGGGATGTACAAATGCACCAGGTGTGGGTTCTTTCCTGAGTTACAGTATGTTTAGCACTGTATTTAAGACATGTATATAAACAGATTTACAAAGTCTGAGTGAGAAGTTACCTGGCAGAGGCACCGATAAAGTAGAGCTAGAAGGGGGAGTAGAGGTAACATATAAAAGAAGGAGAAACTGCTTCCACCTGAGCCACAAATTCTGAGTTTTATTTGGTGTGAAAGGGGGCTGTTAAGCAAGAGATAGGAGCATGAACTGCTTAGTGATACACAGAATGCCCATGAGCAGAGAGCCAGCAAGGAGTCCGTGGTGGTAACTTAGATGTGAGAGAATTAAGGCCTGGCTAAGGACAGTAGCCATGTGAATTAGATGAAAGACTGAATCCAAGTTATTTCCAAAGGACAGACTTGATGAAAGAGATTGGATACACCAAATAAAGAACAGCAGTGAAGCAAAGATAACTGGAATACTTTGATCCTGAAAGACTGGCAGAATGGGGTTGCCCTCACTGAAATAAGATGTAGGGCAGCAATACATCCCCCTTAATGCAAATACACATCTACATACACTGCACCACTACACATCTGCATTCCAC
>NW_005326757.1:0-2025 GCF_000412655.1 Myotis brandtii | reverse complement strand
ACTTCCTGGGCTTGACTGTTCTCTTCTAGGTAATTTCCACTGGGTTCAAAGTGAATTCTGCACAGCGGGAAATCCTTGGATCAAAGCCAATAAAGGAATGGAGCCCAAGTAAGTGACGGTGTTACTCAGCTGTTTAGATCTGTGGTGACTTTTTATAGGGATTAGGATAAAGAACTATGTAGAAGAAGAGCCAATTTAAATGAAGCAATGTATGTAAAACTCTTTGCACACTCAAAAATGCCTTCCAAAGTTGTGTCATGATTACTATTTTTTCAAGTATACTTAGCCCTTCCTTCCCTGGTATTTCAGAACTTCAGCTCTCCAAACTCTAAGCCGATTTTTACTTCTGATTGATGTTCCTCTGAATGCTTTCTTCCAGGTTTTAGAAGACGGGATGAAGGTCTGGCCTCCATCCAATGCCAAATAAAGACTCCTTTGCACAGAGGACAGTGGACCTCATTCACGGGGTCCTTGGTCTAGGGAGGCAAGGCTGAGCATGTGGATTTCTTAACTACGAAGAATCCCTATCGAATCAGGGTGTATTTTCCTCCTGATTCCTTTTTGTTTCCTATATTTGTTTGATTTACACAGTTTTCATTAAACCATAGGTTGAATTTTTAAGATTGCTTTTTTCACCTGAGCATTTTATCAAAATCATGTTTCTATCTTACGGAATACCCACTGAAGGACAATGGCACAGCGGTCCCCCACTGATTTATAGGCCGGATTATTTTCGATCATTAACTATAATAAACACAACTGCAAGGAACATCTTTACCCGTTTTAGATGTTCCCATCTCCATTTTCAAAAATCATTCCTTCAAGGTAAATCTTAGAAATGGAATTATTGGGTCAAAGGGTTAACTATTGTTAAGGTTCTCAACACATGTCATCAAATTGCTTTCCCACTACACCTAGATCTTAGTGTTACCAATAATATATGAGAAGGTAAGAGTATATTTCCAATGGGAAAGCTAAGGGGGAACCATTTCCTACTTTTGTCCTTGCCATTGGCATGTGTCCACCTAACTGAACAGAGACCTGGCAAATACTCACCCCTGACCTGTACCACATGAAACCATTCACACTTTGTCTTCTGGGCTGGTGTTTGGCATGGGTGCAGTAAGGACTGCAGATATGGAAATAATCAGAATAAGGCAGATAACACTTGTGTAGTCATTATAACTCACCAAGTGCTGCCCCTTACCCCCCACACACACCCCAGACAAGCCCTTTCTTTAATATATTATCCTCTGTTCAGTGACAAGGAATTGAGACTCAGAGAGGCTGATAGATTTAGCAAAGGTCACAGCTCATAGTGACCCAGCCTTCTGATGCCAAATCCGGGGTTTAGACTTTTTTTTTCATTCATAGCTGCCTTTCCAGAAATAGCCAAAATTAGCCAAAGTTTACAACACTATAATCAAGAGTCAATTTTATATATAAAAAGCACTATAAGTAGTCATTTATTCTCATTTATTTATTCAACAGAAAAGGGCTGTGTGGCTTCCCCCCTAGGAGCTTACAATCAAAGATCAGCTACCCTAGAAGTATGTCCAGGGTGTATGAGACTCAGGAGGAATAACTATCCAATTGGGGCAGGGGTGGATATTCTGTTAAGAGAGAAACATGATTTTGGCTTCTGGACAACATGTTAGAATTAGCCCTGAATGGGGGAAAGCAGAGGGGGTATTGTAAGTGTAAGGAGTCCAGTCACGTCCTGCATGGGCAGTCCTGCCTGTGTCAAGGGGCTGATGGGGCTGGAAAGTAAAAGAAACTGAGAAACAAAATAAGGGCCAAGCCAAGAGGTTAAATTTTATAAGTAGTCCCCCCTACTCTCACCCCCTCCAAAAAGAAATCTTAGGCTAGGCAGTAACATGATCAAGATTAGTTTTAGAAAAGTCATTCTGGCTACAGAGTGCAAACAAGATTATGAGAAGGAAAAACTGAGGGCCAGAGACTGGTAAGGAAGCTTCTAGAGAAATCACGGCACGAGAGAACTGGCATGAACCAGGTTCTGGGAAA
>NW_005326756.1:0-2024 GCF_000412655.1 Myotis brandtii | reverse complement strand
GATAGTTAGGGAGCAGACCTAGTGACAAAGAGCCGCTGAGGGTTTGCAATGATAAGGAATGACAGGGTGATCAGGGAAAGCTTCTCGGGGAAATGCTGAGTCAAGTTTGAAGGAAGCAGAGCTAATTGGATTGGGAAGAGGACGGGGCATATTATTTTGGGGAAATGCCAGCAGCTGCATTGCGCTGCCCTCCTGGAACATTGTGCAGGGGGTTGATGAGAATGAAATGCATAAGGGAAATGCAGGATCGTTGGGTGGCTGGAAAGCACTTTATATTCTGGATTTGACGAGACCATATAATTCTGTCCACCACTGTCCAGAGGTGAGCCAATGCCAGCAGTGCCCTGATTGAGTTCTCACCAAAGAATCCATATTCAGCTTATTTAAATCCAGTTCAAGGCAGCATTCCCTTCATTTCCCCTCTGAAATCCTTATGTATACTTCAGTAGTAGCCGTGGATTACTGCCAGGTACTACAGTAAAACCAGTTCAAGTTTTTCCTTAAGGTTGCAGGCTCTTTATCTTTAAGCAACTGGAATCTCACTTGAGCATCATTTCTGATGTATTCTTGTGTAGCGAAAGGCCTTACCTGAGTCCAGCAATCAGAGCAGCACCATCAGGAAGAGGAAATGGTCAGGGCTGTTAACCAGAACATGCTGTACCTTTTTAAACATTAACCACTGTTCAGGTCTGCAGACCTGGCTGCTAAAGGCAGTGATGGGAATCGGGAATGACAAGCAACACACCGTACCAATGGAAAATTTTAGAGTTCCCATATCTTCCTTGAGCCACCAAAGTTTTATATTACATTAGATTATATTAATATATATATAATTTTTTAAAAGAACTAGAATTACAACAAAATTGACCTACCTCTCATCTGAAAGTAGCTCTCCCTGACCCACGTCATTCAGGAGAGTCAAGTCATCCCATCTGACAGCATTTAAGCTAGGATGACATCATGTCATCTCTATGGAAGGAGTTTTTGTTCCGTGAAGAATTTTATGTTGGCAATTAGAAGGAACTTGATAATCTTTGCTCTCTGCTATCATAGAATGGGCATGTATGGGTTATCATTGATTTTTATAATTCAAGGAGTGCTTTTTGTTGCTCTCTTGATTTTATTTATTTATTTGTAAATGTGAATCATGGCAGCCAGCAGTTAAATGATTCTATCAGAAACTCGATGGCTGCAATCATCATTGTCATCGTCAATTTATTATTGAGCACTTACTATGTGCCAGGTAGGGTGCAAGTGATTTTTATACATTAGCTCACAGAACCTGGCATTTACTTCTACTATTGTACTTCTCAAGGTGCATTAAGATATGTCACATACGCATCTGTCGCCTCTGTATCCTGTCTCCATTGTAGTCTCCTGAGTATAAGACCTGAGGATAGGACTATATCTTATTCATTTTGGTATCCTGGCACCTGCACATATCAGGCACCCAGTAAATGCCTGATAAATAGAAACAACTTGTAACAAAATCATACCTTTTCCAAGATCTTTAAATTTTTTTATGGTAGTGGTACCTTGATACCATGGTATTTCTAATAACAAAAATCTAGAAACAAACTAAATCCCAATTATAGGGGAATAGTTAAATATAAGCAACAGTATAACTACAATGTGATATTAGGGTACCCTAGAAATAAAGATTTTTGAAGAGAAACCTTGTAACCCTGAAAAAACTTGTGGTAATGTCAGATAAAAATGTCATGATACTAAATGGGATATATATAGTTTGCTTGCAACCATGTTAAAGAAAGAATATTATTCATAGAGATGGGTAAAGTACCTGAAAAAATATATACCAAAGTTTTTTAAAGGTAGAATACTTGTGGATGTTTTTTTCTTCTTTTTCACATTTTTATTAAACTTTTATATTGAAAAGATATAAGTAGAACTTCAAAAGTAAAAAGAAATAGCAAAGATCAAATTATCATTGGTTAATGACATAATGGGTGATATTTATTTATTTAGCTCAGCATTTCTCAACCTGTGGGTCGCGACCCCTTTGG
>NW_005326755.1:0-2024 GCF_000412655.1 Myotis brandtii | reverse complement strand
TTATCATCTAGTTATTTTCCAAGGAAGAAAGGGAACGATTATGGGATTGTTAAATCTTAAACCTGGAAGTGGCGAGCAGGGAGTCAAACGCCGTAAGGGTGCATCTGGGCGTCGATACTTCCTGGCTGTGTGCCTGTGGGCCAGTCCCTTGAGTCTCTGAGCTCACTCGCCTCTCAGGTAAGACAGCGGTTATAACACCTGCCTGGTCTTGTTCTCCTAAGCAGGCGAGAAGCTCAGTGAGGTTACATGTAAGTGCCATTTTCTAGACAGACCAACCCCTTCATTATACTGATGTGTAAACTGAGGCCCAGGGGAGTTAAGTCACTTGCCCAAATTCATTCTGACAACAGGAGACTATACATGGGGCAAATTTTTGTCCCAAATCGAAGGATCATGACTGAGTGAAGTAAAGAACAAGAGAAATGTGCAGAACTGTGAGACAGAAAAATTGGTGGGAAAGAGAAGGAAATGAAGTGGGATAAGGGACAGAGACTGACAGCACACACATCAAGATGAGAGGGAGCGGAAATTGATGTGGGTGGAAAAGACGGGAATGGAGGAGCAGCAGGGCAGCCAGATAGATGAATGTGGGAGGAGAAAGATGAAAGCATGATGGAGAGAGAACACAGGGGAAGGAGACAGGAAGAAAGAGGGCGTATGAATAACCCAAAACAAGATGAAGGAGAAAGCCTGGGACAGTGACACCAAATCTTGACTTTTCACTACTCCCCGTCCTTCCCAAGTTGTCAGCTAACTCATCAAAGGGTGAAAAATCCCTGAAATTAAAGTCAGTCATCTTGTCGTCATTATGGAAGGAGAAAAATCAGGAAGACAAATGGAAATATTTGATATAAGAGGAAAGATGGGCACTCTCACTGAACAACTACTGAGTGCCAGCATCCTACTGTGCTCTGTAATTACAGCCACATTCATTTCCCTTGATGTTTAAAAATGTATTTTACACGGGTCACTTAGAGGGGAGCAGTATAGGAAAGGGCATAATGACCTCCAAAGTTGGGAATGGCTCATCTGGGGTCCAGAGGAAGCAAAGAGAAATGGAAGTATGAGGAAGGAGGTAAAAACAAACAAGCAACAGCACAAGACTCAAGGAAGAGGCCAAATGGTGCAGTGGTGTGTGCTTTGCTCCGAGGGGAAGGACTGTGGGGTGGGGAGGGGAGGACCACCCACCAATGACTTCCCACCTTTGGGAGGCCGGGTCTGCGCAGGAGGGCTTCTGCTCGGCATCGGCGGCTGGGCAGCAGAACTGGTGCAGCACGGTCTCATTCCTGAGGGCAGAGCAGAGGAAGAAGGTCAGAGCTCGGCCTGGACAGGCTGGGCCCAGCACGGCTCTCTCACCCCAAGGCCTTTCTGCCCTGAAACCTTGCCCCTGTGTCACTGAGGTCGCCAGCACAGCTCCAGGGAAGGAAGTGCAGCACGGATGCTCTGCCATCGAGGCCCAATTCAAATACCACCTCCTGCTTGCAGTGCCCTGACTTCCTGCCAAGGGAACTCTTCCTACTTCTGCACCCCCATCCCCTCAGTAGGCTCCTCCAGTTGTATGAGCCATTTGTTTCCTCTGTCTTTTATCATTATCGTAGTTCTTTATAACCCTGTTCCCCACTAAGGTCCGGCAAGGCAGAACTAGTCTACCCACCTGTGATGCACAGAATTGCATACAGTAAACATTTTAAAGCTGATCATATGCAAAGGTACAAAGCACTCACACAGAGATCTTAGTGTTGCCAGCTGAAAATCCAAGGTATGGTGCTTGATGGATTTGTTTGACACGGATGGAAAAGCAATCCAGGAGCAGAGACCTGGGCTCCAGCGCCAGCTAGCCAGCTGTGTGACACCTAGTTCACCTCTTCTGGGTCTCAGTTTATTCACTGATGAAATAAGGGAGTTGAACTAGAGAAGTGATTCTCAACCCTGGCTGCTTATTAGAATCACCAGGGGATTTAAAATCAACCCCTGCCTGGGCCCTATCCCCAAGGACTGACTCACTTGGTCTGGCCTGGCTTGGG
>NW_005326754.1:0-2024 GCF_000412655.1 Myotis brandtii | reverse complement strand
TCACACACAAGAATAAACGTTTGATTCCACTCGCCATGAAACCCATTTGCCATACAAACCTATGGTATTACAAGTAAGGATAGCAGCTGTCCTGGGGCGGGGGAGGGGAGTGGTGACCAGGAGGGGTCACCAGGAGGAACTTTTTCAGGGGTTGAAAACCTTCTATTATTTGATCTGAGTAGTGAATACTGAGTGTGTTCACCATGTGATTTGGGCATACTCTGGTATGAGTTGTTGTCCTACCTTGATAGAATTCAATTTTCATGACTCCTGAAATCAGACAAATACCTAGGACATAGATTACTCCTTCACTGAGGCTTCTGCAACATGAATATGGGGTAGTTCTGAATAGCAATCTGCTACACTGGCCCTTCACACTTCCTGCTTATGGGATCTATCATGGGGATCCACAAGAATGCTGATGCCATCCTCTCTGTTACCCTAAAGTAGACAGCTTCTGCTTGCTGCTCCTTCCAGTCCCTCGAGTGTTGGGTCTGGGGGGAGGAGGAGATGAAGACGACCTCCACAGCTGATGCTTTGTGGGTTTCTGCCAAGATCACCACAGAGAGAATGAGAACTAGACGGCGAAGGAGCTGCTCTTCCCTTGCCATGTCACAAAAATTCTATTTCCTGTTCATCACACCACTTGGGTAAGAGGAACTGTGAAAGGTGACCAAAAGGACAGAAGAACCACCCTCCAGAACTGACCTTCTACTGAAGTATATGTTTCTTGGCATCCAAAACTAATAAAAATCACACACATCAAGGATTTCTGGTACAAACAGGATTAGTGTATCTTCCATTAACACACAAAAGGAAACCCCTTAACATAATGAGATTTCAAGATAGTGCTATTTAACTAGTATGTCATAATAATTGCCACTGTGTAGCAAGTAATTATTACTCTTTTTCATTTTATTTTGGGAATCTTCTTTATAAGTGATTTACCAATTAAGCTGAGAAATCTTCCTTAATTCCCAGTGGTTCATAACAGTGTCCTGAATTGCTTTAACGGTATCTACTTCACATCTACCCAATTTGACAAAGAAATTTCAATTACCTTGTTAATATCTAAAAAAAAAAAAAATAGGCATGGCCAATAAACAGATGCCTACCATAATAGTTAGGGAGGCAGCGAAGAGTCATGGAGGCCAATAGATAGTGAAAAGCAGAAACACAGCACCCCACAGACCCCCAGAATGAGGCTGTAGCTCCCCAGGGCCTTATGCTTCCGGGGTCTTCACCGGCCCAAAGGGAAAAAGGAAAGGAGTTTGGAAAGGAATGGTTGCCAAGGCAGAGGCTGTGGAAGATGCTCAGAAACATAGCAGGTTTGTCAACACATTTTGACCACAGAAAATAGAACAGTGAGTGCTTCATATTTTTCCCCCCAATGATGGTAAACAACTTTTTCCTTTTGAAGACATATAAAAGAGCTCTGTAAAGGCAACATATCAAAAAGTACTCTTTCCAGAAAATGTCAAATCATGATTCCATCAACTATACAGATGAAACTGATGGATCGTGACTTTCAGCTTGATAACAATTTGCAGACAACTTGTAAATTAAATGTGAAAACTGAATACCAAGGTTACCCGCTACAAAATAAATCTTATATAAGAAGCAGTGGGAACTGTACTTTCCTTGTCCCTACTGCCAAAATACACAAACTGGATTAGGTGTGCCAAGATGTCCTCATGAAACGGGACTTCCTTCATGAAAGACAGGGCGATAAAGTATGAGAGCAAATTGAACATTTTCCCTCCCAAGCCACAAATTAAAACACAAGGAAAACCAAGAGCCACCTGGAAATGAGAAAACATCTTCAAAAGCAGCACTATACAAAAACTCACATTTATAAATAAAGTGAAAAACTGTTTTAACCCTTAAATCACAACAGACCTTATGAGCAAATGTTCCCAGTGCATTGAATATATTAACCAAGTAATACAACTCTGATTTATGTACAACTCTTTTTGTTGTTGTTGTGAACCCTCACCCAAGGATATTTTTTCCATTGATTTTTA
>NW_005326753.1:0-2024 GCF_000412655.1 Myotis brandtii | reverse complement strand
GCGGCCTGCAGCCAGGCAGCATCCACTGCAGTCACTGAGGAGGCAGTGGCGCCTGCAGTCCTGGGCTTTACTTCTGAGGATGCTGTGATCAGAACGGAAATCTGACCTAAAAGCTGTCATGGTTGTAAAGACGCATGAAAAAGCTTTGGCAAGCGTTAATGAGAAGAGGACGACAACAACCAACAGCAGCCCGAGTCCTTGAACTTTCTGGACAGTAAAGAGCAGCAAAGCCAGCCTAGCAAAGCCAAGAGCCTAACAGCCAAAGATGCCAGTCAGTGGACCGTGAGGGGCAGGCTTCGTGCTCCCATTTGTTGTCCGTCAACAATCAAGGACTAGATGCTTTTCATACTAAACAGCCAATGAATAAACAAGGAGCCACAGCCTCTGGGATGGAAGAAGAAAGCCAGTGACAAAGAAAACAGAAGGCCGCAGCTTGGGGAGAGCACACAGCGGCCTGGCCTGAACGGTGAATGGTTTCAGTGTGCTTGTACTGGGTGGCTCCTTCCTCTCCTTCATCGGAATACCCACTTGGACTGGCTGGTTTGCTAAAAGAGAAGAAGATGGTTTTTTGTTCTCGTTATCTCTCCCACTTCCTGCCTTTCAACCACATCTGTCGTTGAAATCTGCTGACTTCCCTATCGCTCTCTATCTGAAGTGCTACAACTGTGCGTCCTGCAATACAACCATTTTCTCAATCCTTGTATCAAGCCTCTCTCCCATCTATGCTGCAATAATCCAGACTCTTTGGGACAAAAGGCCAAGGGAGTCAAGGATATTTGCAAAGAGTGGTTGTTGCTACAGGCCATGACTGAATAGGAAAGAAGTAAGGAGAGGGCTGGAGTAGAAAGCAAGCAAGTGGGACAAGGTTCTCTGGGCTGTGAGGACAATGAGAGGTTTAGAGTTGGTGACAGAGTGAAGGAACTGAAGGATAGGATGCTGTGACTGGCAGAACCCAACTTGCTCATCACCAGGGCACTGTCCGCATTTTGTTCTACTGATTGGAACTCCTTGGTGCACATGTGATACAATGTGAACCATGCCCTCTGGGGTCCTGCCATGTTATTGGCGGCGTGTGTATGAGTGGTTTTAATTCACACATTCCGTGGAAAAGGGGAAGGGAATTACAAAGTACCAAAATAATGACATATTCAGAAAATCTCACTCATTGACAAAAATCTAGGGGTGAGTTACCAAAGCCCAGGCGAGGTAGAGGGGTGGAGGCGGAAATAACTACTGTTGAAAGGGCTGCCCACATGGGCTGACAATGTTTGCAGTATCTTGGGGAATACATAAGAGAACAACAGAGCTGACAAGGTGTTCTACAGACAAAAGAGAGTGAGCAGGAAGTGAGTCCATTGCAGAGGCCAGTTAGAAGGCTGAATCCACAGGAGGCCGAACACCAAACAGGCACAGTTAGATTAGGATGGGACCGATGCCCATTCCGAAAGTCATCAAAGTGGAAAACTCAGTAGCCCTCACATAAGAACTGTGTGAGGAGAAGCGCCGCAGATGGTCCCTGAGTGTGTGCATTCCACCTCCGTGACTGGTCCGATTCTTCTGGGGCTACGCCCACACTACAACCACCCACTGACTGACAGTCACACATGATCCCACCTGCCTTCAAGGCTCTCATTCAGAAAACCTCCCTTGATGACTGTGGCCTCCACTGACCTCTTCCATTCCGGACCAAGGGTTTTAGCAATCATTTCACTTCATCTAGAACTCCATTATCAAATCTCATAAAATTCTCAAATAGTTTGCTGTATGTGAATTTTATATCTCCAATTAATACCCTTTTGCAGCAGAAATTAGAAGCAGGGTGGACATGTGATACACCCTTAAGAAATACTTGTTCAGTTAAATCGATATTAAAATCAGTTTTTAATATAGGTTTTTATTTTCTTAAATATTTTCAACTTTATTGAGGTGTAAATGACAAATATAATTTAAAGTATGTGACATGATTATATATGTATGCTAGAGGCCAGGTGTACAAAATTCATGCACAGGTAGGGTCCCTAGGC
>NW_005326752.1:0-2022 GCF_000412655.1 Myotis brandtii | reverse complement strand
GGTATTTTCTTATAGGTGGCTGCCTCTCCAGTGATATGGTTACCTCTGTCCCAGGGGACCAACTCTGCAAGGGAATGTGGTGTATGATAGGACTCAAAATCCACGAAATCGCAGTTTTGGCCCCTATAGCCAGATACTGCAGTCAGGGTAGCCATGGTGCATGGTAGTAGTGTGGGCTGGAGGAACCCAGCAGCCTTCTGTGTTAATGGTGACCTTGGATCTCCATGAGGTCCCATCTGCATCACCAACCTTACAACCAGCCATAGAATGCACCCTTTGCTCAGAGGGGCGGGGCGGCGGGGCAGTGATTCTGTAGTACTAGTTCTCAGGTTTGCAGATAATTTGCTCTTCAACCCAACCCCAAGGGCAAAAGGAGGCAAGCTCTGGGAGGTTAAGGGGCAACAAGGCTTTGTGGCTTTGTTTCTCTGAAATGCCAGCCAACTGACACCTGGGGCTGGAACTCTGTGCCATGTCCTTGCCCAGGTCTCTGAGCTCAGCCATAGCTTGCTCTTCCCATCCCTTCAAGAATGCCCACTGAGTCTCTGTGTTCATTTTGGCTGAAGGAAATGCCAGCAACAATCTGATTCCTTCCCTCTCTGGGATGAGCACCACCATGAGTTCCTGGCTGTAAGGCTGCATTCATGGCTTGTCTCAGTGTTTCTCCCTTCTCACCTCCCCAGTTCACTCACTGTTGCTCACACTTAGATGTTCCAATGCACAGATCTCTCAGGTGTTTTTGTGAATTTAACAGGAAATTTGTGTTGAGTTATAGCTGTTCAAATTGTTGAAACATCAAGAGGAGAGACCAAAGGCATCTCTCCCATTGCCATTCCTCTCAATAGTTGCCTTTTAATAGTGACTCAAACTGATAAGCCTTTTATGGCCAAACTAGGAAGCAGAAGACTTCCATAAAGAGCACAAAGGATACAGCCCTCTCAGATTTAATAGCTCATTTCCAGAGGTAGCCTAAGAAAGATGGAGACCCCTGTCTCTCAAAAGGTGCTTCAAAACACAGGGAATCACAGGCTTTCTCCCTTGAACAGAATAAGGTTTAAGATTCCCTAAGCTTGGATCCACAGACTGTTCAGCTGCCTGCCAGATGTATAGGCCTCACCCAGCTGGCAAAGCTAATAGACCATCTCTGGAAAGAATGGGATCAATTTAAGAGTATTCAAAACAACTTTTTACCAGAGTTGGATTTGCCCAGAAACTAGTTTCACAAATATTTCATCCTACCAATCTGAATTTAGAAGAGATAAAACAATTCTCACCACTTCCAATTTCCATTGAACCCTGCAGACAAGAGATCATGATAAAATGCTTACCACCCAGGCTGTGGTTAGATGTCCATGATCTCACAGCTGCAGCTGTCCAGGGAGGTAGTCCTGCCCAAGTCAGTGAATTCTCCCAGCTGGCTCACCTAAACCTTGGGGGCTAAAAATGTATTAATACTTTTCCTTCCACCTTCTAAGACCTTCTGGCTGGGCAAATAATCAAATTAACAGAAGAAAATCAAAGTTTTAATACATGCTCATGGGGAATCTACATAAGCATGAAAATTCCAAAGACAGTGAAGCAACATTGGGTATATATGACATTTCTGGATAAAAGAGAAAGGGCAGGGTAAGGGGAGCAGTATTAGATTTCAAACATGAGAATAGGTGAATCACAGGTTGTTAGGGAAGAGCAGAACACATATGTAAGACAAATTCTTGCTAAACAACTCAGAATTTATGGGACACGGAGTACCCCGACTAATACTAGAGAGAAGATTCTTAAGGTGATTAAGCCAAGGCTCTCTTCCTAAAGCAGGTTTTCCGCTCTTAAACTCTCAGGCAGGAAAGGGGTTGAGGAGACTCAAAGGTGTTTTTCTTTTCTGAGTCTTTTGTTTCTTAATAAAGAGTTTAAAATAAAAATTCCAAAAATCAGCTTCAGGGTAGCAAATTTTGGTGTCTTTCACTGTATAATTATTTTTCATATAGTGCTTGTTAGAAATAAAGTCAGTGGTGGTCCATTTTCAAG
>NW_005326751.1:0-2022 GCF_000412655.1 Myotis brandtii | reverse complement strand
TAGTTCTAGTTCAATTCTACTTCATCCAAAAAGGTGGTGCCCTCTTTCACCACCCCTTCTCCCCGCTGCAATTGGTCTTTATGACACTTTCCTGTGTATTTTCATTACGTCTCGGTTAATTAGCTATATTCTGGGTTATTTTGGTTGCTTGAAGGCTGACCATTGGGTTAATAGGGTGGTTCCTATTAACAACCTATTAACCACCTATTCAAGTCTTCATGAATAAGACTTGATTACAAAACAATTTATATGGCAAATAGAACAGTTAAACATAGTGTTAGGGGCCCTCTATTCCAAATATTGATATAGTCAGTTGATTCCCTGAGGCCCTTTGAAAGGAATACTGTACTTTAGCATAAGCCAGTATTTCCTGAATTATGAACATGAACCCATGTGTTGAACTACCCTTACTTCTGACCCCCTGCACATGTCAGCAGAGAAGCAGAAATATGAGCTGACACCACAAGCAGGGAAACACACTTCCTGACAAAACTTTTGTAAGTATAGACTGACCCCCTTTTCACACCTCTTTCAGTACATGCTGCAGGAACCTGTTAATACCTTGTATTACAAGAATTTCCAGAGCTGTGTCCACGTTTAGAATCTTCAAAAGATGAAATAGAATGAAAGAACATATAAAGTGTGCTGGGCAGCCCTGCCCCATTAATACGGCCTGGAGGTTGTTGAGTTAGGAAGGAGGTGGATAAATGGTGGAGGCCTTTAGGAAGCTGTGAAACCAGGGTTGGCTCTCCAGCCAAGTGTATGAGATTTTCTTTGGTTCACTTCCATTTTTCACTTTCTTTCCCTTCTACTCATTCCATTGCCTCTGGTCGATACACTTCTCCCCAGGATTACCAGACTGTGGTTATTACCCAATAACCCCAAGTGGCACCTTTAAGGTGGAAAATATTTCAGTATTTAAAGGAATTATGTTAATGGTCAGTATTTTATTAGAGCCACAAAGAAGCTCCCCTCCTCATCCCATTCTATATAAGTTCCTACTTGCTCACTCTTAGAACCACCTGCCTGTTGTATCTGCAGGCTGAATAATGGAGTGGATTCTCTAACCTCAAACAACCACCAGATAGAAGGTGAATCATCGTTTAGGGCAAAAGTAGCAGGAAAGGGAAGTGGGCATTTGGATTGAATCAGAGTTGAAGCCACCAGCTTTGCAGATAAATATCTTTTATTCTGAATCTGTTCAATGATTACAGCCAACATTCACATGCAAAGAAAAAAAGTGCTCCTGCATTCAGGAACGGAAGTACTAGGATTATTTTTCAACCCAGTTGGTCTAAATCCTCGCCTTCCCCTCTTGGCTTCTGCAAGCAGATGCTGAACATGCTTTGAGCAAAGGGCTAGGGGTTTCCTGCCAGGCAGCTCCAGAGGCATCTTCAATCCACAATCACTGAAGACTTTCCCAAAAGGCTTTAGGAGTACAAATCTCTTTAATTAAAATGGGAAAAGCCACAGTGAGTGAGGCGAGGGGGTTGCCTGAGATGGGAAGGAGGAGCGAAATGAAGCAAAGAAAGGGAAGGGGGGAAAGTAATAAATATTTTATAAGTGTTTTCAAACACTGGCTGTCTAATACCCAGTGGAAAATGCCACTTGATGGATTATATTTTGGGTTGGAAAGTGAGGCTAATTCTGTGTAATGAGAGGTGAATGGGACTTCAGGCCCTTATCCAACCACAAGAGACCCCTTACAAAAGAGTCTGCGCTTTCCGTCATTAATTTTTTATGAAGTTTAATAGGCCTGAGCCTAGAGACCTTCTGTGGTGTTGATTAGCTTCATATTTCTCTCATTAATGTAGAATGTGATTAGCTCTTATAAAAATCATTTCATCTCAGGCTCCAGCGTGGCTACTGCATTGTTCTGATATTAAGAACTGCAAGTTTGATTCACCCGAGGAAAAAAACATCCACAGGGACCAAGGCCCTGGCCTCTCGCTGTTACAGAATGGGACGGCTGGGGAGACCAGCTGTCTCTCACATTTTGCTGGCTGCAGGAAGGAGCCCTCG
>NW_005326750.1:0-2022 GCF_000412655.1 Myotis brandtii | reverse complement strand
AAAAAAAAAAAAATTAAAAAAAGAGGATTTTAAAAGCATTTGAAAGGATGCTCCAGTGACTTATTTATAGTTCCATTGTCTTTCGGATCCTATTAAGCAATGACTGCTCTTCCTGGGAGCCATTATAAAGCACAGCCTGGGTCTTTGAAAAATCAAGTTATGCTCAAGTGTGTTATTTTAGTATGTTGTTTTCCTTCATTAAAAAAAATCATTGGAAATTGTTAATTCTGGAGAACTTGTCAATGATAACTTTTAATTACATCCCAGCTCTTGATCATTTTAGGTAAATGAAAATTTTATTACTGATCAATTCTTTCCCACCTTTCATTAGTTTCCAGAGACACTAGCAAGATCCTGGGACGCAGAAGACAAAGTCTTTCTTCCTGTAGTAAAACAGATCAGATTCCAGGCTAGAAATTAACTAGATCTAGGGGACATCCTGAGGGGAGAGGGAGTTTTCAGACTATTCTGGAGATAGAGCTGAGGAAGTGTGTGCACCTGCTTGGAGCCAGCTTGGGACTGGTTGGAATCTTCTTTTTCTTTAACATTCTGTAAAAGCTGGCATATGTGGGATTTAGAAAAAGGAAGAGAGTACTGCCTATCCATTTTTGCAAGATTATCAAATGAGGATTCACTGTAAATCTCAGCAGCTATGAAAGTTGGCATGGTTTTCCAACCCCACCACAGGAAGTGGGGATGACCAGAATACATGTTGGCAGTATTTTGAAATTTTCCAGAAGAATAAGAGATTCTATTTAAATAATAATGACCTCAGGTTTAGTAACTTCTAAGGAAATGATTAAGACAAAAGATATACACATTCCTTAATATCCTGTCTTAATTATTTTAGGAAAATTTTTGGAGTTTTATGAGATAAATTCAGAAAGTTATTATTGCTTATTTAATGATAAATTAAATAATATTAACATATACCTTTTCTTCTTCATTTTTAGCATGTTTGCTTATTTTTATAATAAAATATAGTTTACCAAAAACCGGGGCAAAATATGAAATAAAGAGCAGTAATAGTTTGAGGAAAACCCAAATATATTGTGATATTATAATTATTAATCAAAGTTATCATTGGCATCTGGCAAAGTAAAATATAACAGTAGCTAATTTTTATATAACATACAAAACTTACTATGTGCCTGGCACTGTTCTAAGTACTTAAAAAAATTACCTATAATGTAGTTAATTCTCACAACAATTTTTATCCTGGTTTTACAGATGGCAAAAAATGAGGCATGGAGGGGTTACATAACTTGCTTTAGGTCACCAGATAGTGAGTGGAAGAGCTGGAGTACAACTCCAGCAGTCTGTCTCTTGAGTCTGTGTTCTCAATTGCTATGCAATATTGCCTCTTTGAAAACTGACCAAGGGCCCTTACAGAAAACAAAGTTGAATGGAATGTTTTCAAAAGACTTGAACACTTGAAACTTAGCCACTAAGTCAGTCAAATCCTTTTTATAAAATAGTCAGTATGAGGAATATGCTACTTGTGTCAGTGTGAGGAGTTTTTTGGTGGGACTGTAGAGTACCCATCTATGAAATACTATTTGAGTGAGTTGTAAGAGAATAAAGGCCATTAGATAAAATGGTCACCTCTATCTACTGAAGTATTGTGCCTTTGAAGTGTCATAAAAGTGTATTTCCTCTCTATAAGGAACTTGTGGTTTGATGACAAAGGTTCGTTATTGACATTTGATAAACCTTTATTGTAAAATCACTATCTACAGGGTATATAAAGACATTCAGACCATAATATATTTACTTCAAGGTGGTTGCAGCCTGGATGGGGAGATGGACAATCCTGATAGGGTAGATGCCATAGTAAATGAAAGAAAAGGAGGCTGTGAGAGCAGCAGGGGCTCCCAACCCAGGCAGGGAATCCCAGGATGGCCTCTCCAAGGATATCATACCCGACTTAAACCTTTTATAACTTTTGTTTCCCATTTCCACATCAATTCTCACCCTCTCATGCACATCTGAATTTATAAGTACTAGCTTTAAAGATATGGT
>NW_005326749.1:0-2022 GCF_000412655.1 Myotis brandtii | reverse complement strand
ACACACAGCTGTGACCGGGCAGGTCACAGACACTCCGAGCCTCAGCAGCGGGCAAAGGGCTGGCGTCTCCATCATCAGCACCATCTTGAGAATGAAGCTGGGCCCCATCACCTGCGGAAAGCTTCTCTGGGCTGAGTGACTGGAGGAAGCACGGGAGATCCTGCTCCATCCGTAACTGCCACCCATGGACTTTCCCCTTGGGCTCCAGGGGGTGACAGGATCCCATGACCTTGATGTCATTAGAATCGAGTTGACCCTGACCTTCCACGGCTGGGTGACCTAAGAAGGCCAAAGAGTGAAGTGCCTCCATGCTGCAGGAGCTGCGATTGCTCACTCAGGCCCCTGAGGGCCCCGTGGAGGCACATTAGACGCTGCTGCCGACCAGCCTTCCCAATGCTGCCATTTCCAAACCCCCACGAAAGGAATTACAACTCCTCAATATGTTCATTTTAAATTTTCAATAAATATTCCATCAACTCACTTTGACTACTGAGCTCTGTCTTAAACAATAACATTCAGGAAATCAATGAGGTGCCTGTTCTGTTTTTTCCTAACGTACATTTAACACTCGAGTGCGGGACTATTAAATGTGAAAGGCCCATACACGGGCCCTCCAGAACTTTCTTACGGGCTACAGTTTGCTTTGGGTCACTTGATGCCTCCAAACCTACAAGGTAGGGTAGTTATGATGCAGGTGCCAGCTCAGCCAATTACCACTCACGTGCCCTTGGGCGAGTGACTTCTGTCCTCTGAGCCTCAGTTTGCCCATCTGAAAAATGGGCTTGATACAGTAGCTCCCGCAGGGCTGGCGCACAGCAGGCATTCAGCAAGAGCAGTGAACCCTATGTTGTCTCATAACCTTCCAAAGAAGTCAGAACACATGCTAATATCTCCGTTTTATAGATGCAGAAGTGAGTACAGGGGACCACAGAGCTGGGAAGCGAAGGAGCCAGGATTCCAGACTGCCACCTGGCTCCGCAGCCATCTGGCTATCGTGTATTCTCCAGAGAATTCTAGAGTCGAGGGGACCGGGGCCACAGCCTGCCAGCTCCTCGCGTCCCAGAGGCAGGCCCCAACCCCCAGGACACACAGCTCCCTTCTGAGGTCCAAGTCGACCGTCAGCCCCAGGAACTCGGCCCCGAGCTCACTGCCTGTGAGTAACCACCTCCCCCAGACATGATTCATACCTGTCTGGAGTCACCCACATCCTCATTCCCCGAAAAGGAATGCAGGCCAGGTGAGGCGACCAGGCGGCGGGCATGAGCAGCTGGCGGGGCCCCGGCCGTGGGCTCTGCCACCACCCTGAGACTCCCAGCTGGGGCTGGACAGATGTCCAGGTCTCGAGTACCTGTGTTTGGGCCCAGAGTCAGGTTACAAAACCTTTCCCCAGAGAAGCGCCTGGATTCCCACCATGAGACAGTCATTCCTCGGGGCCCAGCCCAGCCTGGCCGTGTGAAAACTCAGAAATGAAAAGGGCCACCGCTGGCACGCGGCACAGGTGGACCTGAGTCGGAGACTGCACGGCAGTGGCCAGACAGCAGGAGGGAGCACAGGGCGACCCCACTTACACAACATCTCCCCCAGGAAATGTGGTCTCTGGTGGGAGGCTCAGGCGCAGGGGCGGATGGAGAGGGGTGGGGGCACATCTGGGCACAGTTGCCCCCCACACAGGCTTGCCACAACCCGTTACAGTACTTATGTCTGCGCACTGCGACTGCAAATTACACCTCAACACACCATCACAGCGAGGAAGCACAGGTCCCGAGAGGACGGCTAACGACTGAAGAGAGAGAGGGACAGCTGTGAGGCTTTCCTTCTTCTCCCAAGAGCCCTGGGTGCAATTAGGCCCATTTCACAGAGAAGAAAGTTAGGAGGGGGTGATGGTGAGGGAGACAGAGAGGAGCATGGGCTCGTCGGGGACAAGAAAGCCTTGTGTTCTGACCATTCCGCCTCCTGCCAGCCCTGCTCCTGCCTCTGGGAGTCCCCCTCCGCCCCTGTGCCAAGAAAACCTGTGCCCTAGCC
>NW_005326748.1:0-2021 GCF_000412655.1 Myotis brandtii | reverse complement strand
GCTCCCAGGGGCCTTTGCAGCAGTCACCTGGTGCTGAGCCTCCTGTCTGTGGTGGGATGACTTAGGGAGGACCTGCTGTGCCCGGCGAGGCCCTTCTGCTGGGCACAGGATCGGGGGCTGCAAATGGGAGTCCTTTTGGGGGGACTAGGCCCACTCCTGCCTGCCCCCAGGACATGTCTGTTTTCCAGCAAGGACTGCCCCAGGCTGCGCCACAGCTCCTCCGATGGGAGAGCTACTCCAGCCTCACCGGAGGGAGCAGAGCAGCTCTCGCCGCCTCCCCGAAAGGCAACAATATTCGGCAACACTCGGCGTCTTGGGGAGAGAATTCATGCCCGTAATTAGTTACTGTATATCACCGTGAGTACTCTGCTCAGGATTTACTGGGCAAATCCCGTTTAACTGCACAATAACTACAGGTCCTCGCTGCTTATTGGGTAATTTACTAAGGCTGGGAGAATGGGGCAGGAGGGACTCCACAGGAGGCATTGTAACCCCTTGAATCAAACTTTATGAGTTGGGGTTTTGGCAGGGAGGCGGCGGCTGGTAGCCAGCTCTCATAGCTTTGTGTTGCAGAGTTGGCGGGAAGACCGCTTCCTTCTCTTTATTTATTGCAGGAGGGGTCTGGGACCGGGGCTGGGGCTGGCCCGTAGCCGCCGGGGGCGACAGGGTCTTCTGGTACCGAGGGCCTTTGGCTGAACACAAAGCAACCTGGCAGGAACTGGCAGCGGGAACCCAGGCTTGGTGTCCTGGGGGCTCCAGCCAAGCCTGCCATTTATTCCCTCCAAGGGTCTTCTTTGTTTCTGGGCCAGTGGGCGGGGCGCAGGGAACTGGCCTTGGCTGGCAGCATGGAGATCATCCTAAACCCTTTCTTTTCTCGCAAGGGCCGCGATGGTTGGGAAGTAGCCATTCCCGGGCACTCGGCCGACATTCCCAGCCTTAATCTGCTTGAGCAAAGTCTGTCTTTGGCCGCGCACGGTCTAAACTCCTCTAACCTAGTTAGTCCAGGGAGAGGGGAAGAGACACAATAATGAAAAACGCAACGTGCAGCATTGCCTGACGCAATCTAATAAATTACTCGGTGCCCGGCTGCCAGCTCAGACGAAGCCCGGTATTGCCTGCAGTAATTATTTGGATCAAATGCAGTTTATCTGCTTCATATTTGTGCTTCTGTGCTCAGTGGTAACTTATAAATGTCATTGTGGTGTTTATTTGTTATAATGAAACTTAATGGCATTGGAAAGCCGGGAGCGGAGTTGGTGGGGCGGCAGGTTTAAAACAATCTCTTCATCTCTGGAGAAGGAATGAGCCGAGATAACAGGAAGCTGCCCGTGGGGAAGAGGTCTGCAGAGAGGGCTGCGTGTCGTGCCGTGTGGTGGACTGAGGGTCCTGTCAGGAAGACGTGGTCGGGTTTAACCCCAGCACCACCCCTGTCCTCTCTCCACCCTCCAAGGGCGCCCTAGAGATGGGAGCGGTTGACTTCACACGACCCGACAGATGGCCCAGATAACAGGTACAGGTTGTCAGGCTCTTGGGATGCCACGGTCCTAATGGTTGGGGATGGAAATCCGAACTCCATGGTAACCGTGTCATGGAGAACAGACCATCAAGGAGGGTGGAAGAAGGGAGGGGGGATGGAAAACAAAGGGAGGGTCTCTTGGAGGGCCAAAGAGGGGAGGTGGTCTCCTTTGGTGAGGAAGGGGTGTGGTGTAGGGAGCACCAGGCATGAACAGAACAGGAAAGGGCTGGCGGTGGGAGGAGGCAGGGTGCCCCGCTGGCTCTGCGAGCAACCACGGACCAGCACGGGCCATTTAGTGCAGAATGAAGGCTGGTGGCTCCAGGCAGCCCTGGGCCCTGCCCTTTCCTCGCTGTATGGCTCTGGGCAAGTGATTCATCTTCCCCCAATGTCACGTCTTTATGTGGGACCCGGGAGTGAGAGCAGATACTTTCAGGACTGTGGTGATGATTAAATGAGGTGATGTGGCCTGGCGGGCGTGGCTCAGTGGTTGAACATCGACCTATGA
>NW_005326747.1:0-2021 GCF_000412655.1 Myotis brandtii | reverse complement strand
ATATAAAAAGTTAAGAAAATGTGCTCCATTCTCTGTGTGTCTCTGTCTTTGTCTCTGTCTTGGTGCTTCTAAATGTGGGAAAATACTTATTTTAAGAAAAGGAAGGTCATAATGGCCTACCCAAAGCTCATAGGAAAGCAACATTTTAGGCTCCATGGGACTAGCAAGAGTAGATACACAATCATCAATAAACAAACAACAAAAATGACAGTTCTAGCAATCTAAAATTTAATTAATTTAAGGTTTTATAAATACATTAATTTCAGTGAAACAAAAACAAAAATTATCATGAAGCAGATAAATCTCAAATGACCATGGACAATGTTTGTGATATATGAATAGTTTTAAACAAAAGAAAACCCTGAAATTATTATATTATCCAGTGTGAAATAAATTGTTTGGTTGTTAAATTGTAAATTTTCCTCAATGCCTACTATATAAAATATACAACATATATAATATATTCATTGCATTAATAAGTATTTAGTATGTCAAATATCAAATAGATTACTAACGTTGATTACAAGCAATTCAATGATTCAAAGAAAGCATCTAAATTAAGAAAATAAATGGAGAGAAAAAAAGTTGTAAAAAATTCAAAGAGATGTGAATATAATGGGTCAGCCTTTATCTGCTCAGAGGATTTTGCAAGAATAAACCTATTAAAATAATCAATTTTCTGCAAATCTTGCTCAGTTGATCCTATGCTTATAATGAAACTCATTTAAATCAATATTTGATAAATGCCTAAATGAATAAAAATGAAATGAATAAATGAATGGAAAGGGAACATAAATACTAAGTGGTGGAAATTAAATGAATAATTCTCTTGAAATCAGCTTCACTCAAGTTTGCCAGCATTTTATACAGAGTAATGCCATCTAAAATGGTAATTTGAAAGGATCCTGTTAACAAATTTATCTACACAGAAGTATATAAATTTATGGCTGTAATCAGTATACTCTAAATATACTTTGTTAAGTACTCTGTCCTTTAAGTTAGTTGCATGATTTTTTCCCCACTGCGTTAGATTATCCCACATTTCTATCAGTAGTTTTCTAACATTGATACCACTTATATTCCCGGGAACAGGAGAAATCCTTCTCCATGTGTTTTCTTCTCAGAACATTAAGCATATTAGCCTACTTACTCTCTTCTTTACTATCCCTCTTATTCTTCTGGAACATTTCCAATGTCTTTTCTGTGGATATTTTTGGATTAGATCAATACACACCATATTGAATACCAATCATGCTGGTTTGTAGAATTTCAGATAAGGGGATGTTTTATGCTTGTCTCCTGACTAACCAAGATTTTTTAAAATTCCTAAATTAATATTTTAAAAGAGATACCGCACATAAAGGGCACCCATTTTCCAACTATGAAGAAAGTAACTAGAATTATTAAAAATAAGGTGTTTGATTATTTTATAACAATTAGGGTTTCATACATTTAAATTTCTTGAAGAACAAGTTCTCAGGTATAGCTCAAATAAATAGATACACCTCATGTGTGATTAGAAGAGTGGTTATTTAGTTAAGTATGTATTGTTTATATTCATGAAAAATTTGAACAATTAAAAAGATAGTCCTTTTTTAAACTTTCAATCTTAACACAATTAATTTGCTTAAAGTACAGATTCATTTTGAAAAGTGCAAAGGTAAACGTTAGCTTAATTCTCTCTGAATTATTACCAAATACAAATTTGTGGGCTTTAAATTCTTAAAGTACTTAATTCTACTTTAAAAAATAATAAATCTACAAAGTTCTTATTATTAATCCAACAAATTGGAAGGCATATACTTTTTGAAAATGTATCAAATTAGCTAGTGGGAAACGTTGCCACTGAGCCAGATCTATATTTGGCTCGCTATACAAACACATAGGTTTTAGCCAAATGTTTCAAGTGTAGAATTATCTAAATACTAGAGGCCTGGTGCACGAAATTCATGCAGGAAGGGAGGTCCCTCAGTCCAGCCTGAGTCCTCTCGCAATCCGGGACCCCTCAGGGGATGTCAGAC
>NW_005326746.1:0-2021 GCF_000412655.1 Myotis brandtii | reverse complement strand
ATAGAGGGGGGTTTGCACCTACAAGAAGACCAGGTAGATATTCAAAGGAAGAAAACAGGGTTTTGTATTTGGAGTGAGGAGTTTGGCATGACATACTAGCAAGTGTATTGAGCAATCTAAAATAATAATATTACTTATAAGGCCACCATTGACCGAGGTTTTAGTATGGGCCAACGACTTTTATCTTTGTGTGTGGCATGCAGGATATAATTTATTCTTCATAACAAATTATGCTCTATGCTCTCATTTTACTATGAGGTAATATGTAAATGAGGTCAAAGTCATAATTTGGTAGTTTTAAAAATAAGCATACTATATTTACTCAATATCCATTTAGTTGGATCAGTGAAAAAATGCATTCTTAATAGTATTAGACATTTATCTCTTTATGTTAAAAATAATGGCTTACTATTATTTTTCTTCAAAGTGCATCTCTCAGAGCCACCTCTTTGTAGTTTTCCCTTTGCTTGTAAATATTAATAACTGATTCTGCAGGGGAAAAAGAAAAGAAAGAAAGACAGAAGGTCTCTGACACCTGCTGTTGGCTGATTTCTGCCCATGCTGGTCAGCCCAGCCTATGAGGAGGTAACTGCCACAGTGCTGGATGCGACATACACACCCTTCACCAGAAACCCTGCTCAAATGCCTGACCACCCATCATCCTCTGACCCTTTAGATTTCATTTCCCATACTGCACAGGGTGCTCTTATAATCCAACTTCCTTTATATCACATTATGTCTTCCTAAATAGGACTTTCCATACCTGTCATTGTTTTGTTTCATTACACAGGTCAGTTTTCTACCTTTTTCTCTCCTCACTGGAATGTCCACTCCAAAAGGGGAGGAGTCTTATCTGCTTGGTTCATCACTCTGTGTCTCAGTATATGGTATAAACTCAATAAATATGTGTTCGATTTAAGAATAAGACTCTGGAGAGAGCACATATGAGAGGCTTTTTCTCTGACTCCTTAAGTTAATAATCCAACAGGTTGCACTGCTGATGAGCAGAAGTGAAATTTGCTAGAGATTATCTAATTGGGAGCCCACAACATCTTTATAACTTCTTTAAGACAAATGGGGAATATTACAGCTCTCTCATATATAGAGCAATGCAGATGTACAACACAGACCATATTCTGCTAAGCCAAGATTTTGTGCCTTGTACTTGACTGCAGGATATCAGGATGGAGGGAGTAGAGCAAAGATTAGGGACAGGAGAACAAGTGGAGCATCCTATCACTTACTACAATCTCATTAGTCATAAAACCGTTTTAAATGGTCTCCAGTCTGGGGTACAGAGGAGTCTGGACTATGGCAGACATTGTGTGAATGTTTGTCGAATTGAAATTAATAAGGATTAATTTAAAGGTGCAAGGTAATGTGATAAAAATCAATGATTTTCCAGATCCTCTTGAGTTAACATTGATGATATGGATTTTGCTTTACAACTTGATCTCCACAAGTCATTAGCTATAAGCATACTCAAATAACTGCTAAATTTTTTCAGGGGCAAATACAAATGATTTGGGGACTGCTGTTCTGTTGGGTGAGCTGTGCCTATCATTCGTCTAGTTAATTTAAGAAGACAAGCTACAGTTTTGAAGTATGGTGTTGGGATGTGCTGACTGTCCATGTGCTCACATTCGTTGGTATATTCTGATTACAAGAGACAAGTATAATGAGCTTGAATAGATATATTTTATCTTTGCATGAAATAGGAAAAAATGTCCTTATGTGCCCTTTATTTTTTTACTAATTTCAAGATATTTAATTGTACTCTCCATATAAAGTAGAAAGTAAAAGGTTTCAAGGTAATCAAACTAAACTGCAAAGAGGTTAGGAAAAAAATGATAAAATTCTGTGTTCTTAAAATGGTAAAGAAACTCATGTTTAAGTACATTTATTTTAAAAACATATGTTAGGAAAGAATAACATTTTGCTTGGTGCAATTAACTGTCAACAACATTGGGCTGTGGCAAGGTTGTGTTTTGAAGCGTATATCACACACACACACACACACA
>NW_005326745.1:0-2021 GCF_000412655.1 Myotis brandtii | reverse complement strand
TTAAAGAAACTCCATACTGTTTTCCATAATGGCTGCATAAAAGCAGAAATATGTATGCACTAGGTTACAGAGTGCTGCCCCAGTTCCTATTGGGGATCATGCATAACAAACGGCATATACACTAAAGTGCCTTTTAAAATTCTGAAAAATTCTGAATTCCCAAATACATTTGGCCCCAGTGGTTTCAAATAAGGGGCTGATGACCTATTTTACCACTAGGGTAGCAAATTTCCTTAATATCTAGTTTGTCAGACTATTTACTGAAAATGAAAATTCTGAGCTCCCTTGATTTTGGGGGAGGTTGATACCTTGATAGCAGCCCAGTTCCTCAATCTGATAGTTGCAGAGTTCTTCCTTACACTGAACTGAAATCTGCCTCCCTCTGAATTCTCCTACTTGTCCTTGTTCTGTGAAGCTGAGAAAACAGGACAAACCAGCTCCCTCTCCCAGGTGACTGCCTTCCAAATATTTTTTTAAAGTTATACTCTTCTTTACATCTTCTTTTACACAAACAATCTCACTTCTATAGCCATTTATTTGACTCATTTCCAGGCCTCTTCTAATTGTTCTTTATTTTGTCAGTTTTCCACTTAACATGTGCTATCTTCAATCAATAATATTATGGTCTTTGTCTTAAAAACTCTGTTCCCAAACATTGATGATCAACATCATCTTACTCTTGCTCCAACCAGTACCTTCAGAGGGACTGAAGTTCTGTCCAGTGGATGATTCAGACCCAGTTTGAATTCTGATTCATCTATTGATTAAATCTTGGGCAAGTTATAAAAACTCTCAGAGCCTCAGTCTCCTTATCTGTACAATGGAGATAATAATGTGAACTCTGTGATGTTGCTGTAAGGATTAATAGTAGCACATTAAAAATGTCTACTACCTTGCCTGACACAAAGCAGGCAAGTAATAACTGGTAATGTTTTTCATTAACAGTTTAATAAATAACCTCCTTTTCCTCATTAGTATTATGTTTTTATTGCTTTCTTTGGCTGATACTGGTATTATCAAAATTCCGCACAATTCTAAGTCATTGGTGGGTTTATTTTTATGTCTAATCTATATGAAAACAATCTATCTTTGTGAAGATATCATTTGTGTAACAAACAGTTTCCGCCAGCCTTAAAGAGAAGTTACTGTATTTCTTCTCTCCCGTCTCCCCTCTCCTTTGAAACAAATGCAGCTTCCACAACAACTTGATTGACACAAGCTCTCAAACCTATATCTTTCAGGCTCCTATTTAGAGATCCACAGTAAAAATACGTTTGTTTTTCCAGCCTGAAAACCAAGTAGATTCCAGAATATCTTGTTTCTCATCTTGAGACTGTGCGTCCTGAGTGAATGTTTCCAAGTGTGTGGAGAAGTGCCATAAATTATATTTTTATCAGTGCCAAAAACTTGGTGCCAAAGAACATCTTGACATTACTATTAGCGTATGGTGTATCCTGTAATTAAGCAGAATCGGCTTGTAGATGAGTTCTTCTGAAGACAGAGCCCTCCTTTCATGGGAGTGTAATCGGAATGAGCTATTGCTCTCATTAAGTTACTTGGCAATACATCACCAGTGTGACCTGTCATTCTAATGATGCATTAGTGTAATTCATCAACAGGGCAAATCCCACTAATAAGGTGTTATTCCAGAGGCAGGGCGATCCAGTAGAGAAAGCCTCCAGGGGCAGATGCAGGATGATACAACCTAAGGCCCAAGCAGCTCTGTATAATGGATGTTCCCCACCCTTCTTCTTATCCTGTGAAGTTTAGCTATTTTTAAGCTCTTCAGATCAATGCCCATCTATCCCCACACTCTTCTAATTTTTCTATTCTGACTAATCCCAGGATTCTTACTGGTCTAGAGATATCCAACTTTCATTCCTTTGGGTGTCAGATTGAGTCAATTGGGTGTTTCCTAAGTTACACTTTGAGAATATTTAGTTTCACAGCTGACACCATTGAAGCACCTCTGGAATTCATTCTGATTCCTCCCCTACATGATTCTAAAGTGGATTAGATTT
>NW_005326744.1:0-2020 GCF_000412655.1 Myotis brandtii | reverse complement strand
GTCTAATTAGCATATTACCCTTTTATTTTTATAGATTAGTTCTAAGCTTCATCACTGCTTGAAAATGCTAGTATTTAAAGTTATTCCATTCCTTATATTTCACAAATTTTAAAAATGGTACATTAGTACAGCAAGAATTTAATCTGTAACTATGTGAGATAAAATAAAAAGAAAATAGTCACTTGAATAATTATTTAAAGTTACTATTTGGATCATTCACTTCAGAGAATCTGCTTTGTTTAAAGTTAATGTCATTAAGTGACTTTGACATAGATTTTTCTTTCACTTTATAAAGGATTACTCATGGGGTCCTCTACCCTAGAGTATGTGAATGGATTTTGATGAATATGTGAATATTTTAATTATATAAAAAGTGTAAATATTGGTATTTTTTGCATTTATATGAATATATTTCCTAGCATTCATCAGTTTATCACAGGGGAATGTGACCTTCAGAAGTTAGGAACCAATACTGGAGTCTGAATAACCAATAATAGAATTAATAGAATAAATGGCCACACACAGAGAAATATGTATAATAAATTAAGGTCACTCATCAACCTGGCATGATAGTATTTTCCTTTTTGCCTAGGCTGATGGTGCAACCAGTGAAATCATACCACTGATTTGGACAGAAAAGCCTGGGTACAGCTATTAGGAAAACCAAAATAAAGTTGCATGAGCATTAACAACAGAAAAGACACTATCCTGATTTCACTAGCACATTATCACAGATAAGCTTCCCAGCTGGGGTAGTTAGCACTTCTGACACAAAAATAAGAAAATATGGGGGAAATAGAGGACCATTGTAATCTGACTAAGAAAAAAAAGGAGATTTAAGAAGTAAAGGAGTCTATGAGATCAAGAATAAGGCAAAAGCATCCAAGCATGGGACACATACAAATTAGAACAAAATAGTTCATAATAAAAAAAAGAATTTATTAAAAAATTTTGCCTCAGTTGGCTTATTAAAAATTCATTTAAAAGTTGCACTGATGACTTATTAATTCTGACATTCTAACTTCCAGTTATTGATGTGACAAAAATCAATCTTATATTTTTCTTTTCTTTGGTTATTTCCTTGAGATAAAATAAACACTTCCTTTTCTCTCTTTCAGTGAGTATGGATGTCTATTCCATGGATGGAGGAAATGGCAGGACACAAAACAAGATAAAATTGTGCAAATCCACAGCAGTTTCCTTATTTAATTTGAAGGGTTATGAACTTCTGCACTGTTCTACAGACACAGAAAATAAGTAGTGCATTTCAAACTCATAAAACTACCTTTCTTTGTTAGCCATGTTACACCTATGTTCCTGCTTGTGTCTACTCTTATGTTAGCCCAGTCTTGCTTTAAATGTTAAAAAGTCCAAATCCATAACCATTGACCATATGCTTAACATTTGAAAATATTAAATATTACTGTAGAGTAATAAAAATATAGAATAATTTATGGCTTAAGGTCTTTTCATTAAAATATTTTGTAAAGTTGTAGTTTGTTTTGTATTTGTTGCTTCTTGAATTAGGAATCTTTTGTGAATCCTACTGATACCATTGTGATAGCCTGGCTATTACTTAACTGGAAAGGAGCAAAGGGGAGACTAGATAACATAGGCATGCCATTCAGACAGCTTTGCCAGGAAGCTGAAAGTCTGTTCCTTGCAGATTGCTGAGGGAAGGGACTAGACAATTGACGCATGCCCAGTAAGGTCTGGGTGAGGTGGGAAGATGATTATCTGTCAGGTCTCACCTGGGATCAAATCAGTGGCCAGAATCCACGTAGCCACTGCAAAGGTGCACAATCTGAGCTACTTAACTCCTGGAAAGAAAGTTCTCTCTCTTGCCCTCTTGGCTCTTAGTCCTCTTGCTCTGTTGAGACTCCTGTTGCAGGAGGCATGCTCCCCTGCATTCGCCCACGTGGCTCATGGCCCTGTGGGACCCACACAGTGGGCTGATGGACTGAATCTAGCCTGTTGCTCTACCAGACTCAACTCCACCATGGAACGGAAACTCTGGACA
>NW_005326743.1:0-2020 GCF_000412655.1 Myotis brandtii | reverse complement strand
TTCCTCTCTGAAATCAATAAAAATATGTTAAAAAACACACAGAGAAAAACTCTTTTCCTTACCTGTGATGGTACAGTCCTAAAAGACACTGCACTGGTTCCTTGCCTGTGGACAAAGGGTGTCTCAATCCATTTGAGTTCTTTAGGTAGAAGAGATGTGATCTGTCCTCAAAGCGATAGAAGGCATTGAAGAGCGCCAAAAATTATAAATACATGATTAACATCAAAGATAACATTTTCTCTTATATTAAAAAAGATAAATTACTCTACAGTTCAAAATATATGTAGATGCAATATATGACAAAATAGCATAAAATATATGAGTTGCAGAACTAAAAATATATTTTTGTAAGATTTTTATATTTTATATGAAGTAGTGCAAAATTAACCCTGAGAAGGTGGTAAAAATTAATAATATATTATGTAACCCCTGAGGCAACCAATAGAAAAATAACCTAAGGATAACAGCTATAAAAGTTAAGAGAAAAATAAAATGCTAATATGAATTTCGTTAACTCAAAAATAAGGCAGGGGAAAAGGAATAATAAAGATAAGAGAAAGGAAAAAAATAGCAAATGGTAAGCCTCAATCCAACTATATCAATACATATTTTGAATTAATGTATGTATCAGTTATTGCCATTTTTTATTAAATCCAAAAGTTTTCTTACAAACAAATAGTTTTTTAATTGTGTCTATAAAACAAATAAGTAATTGTTTGGAAAAATAATTACATTATAGGAAAATATTTTTAGATTGGATAAAATAGCAAGATCCCATCAAGAGTCTTCAAGACATGTACTATAAATAAAAACTCAGAGATAGAAATAAAAGGAAAACAGATTATGAAAGCAATCAATATATATAAGAAAGCTGGAGTGGTTATATTAATATCAGAAAAAATTTTCAAGTTAAGAAATGCATTTTACAATGAGAAAGGATTAATTGATCAGTAATGCAAAAAAAATTATAAATATATATGCATCAAATAAGAGTTTCAAAATGCATGAAACAAAAACTGACAAAAGTAAAGAGAGAAATAGGCAAATCTACAATAATACTTAAACATTCTGACCCTTTGACAGTAACTGATGGAGCAAGTACACAAATTTTAGAAAGGATGCAAATGTTAGTTAACATTACCCATAACCATGACCTAACTGACATTTATGGACATTACACCTAAAAACTGTGAAATAACACTTATTTTAAAATGTTTTGGAACATTTACTATATGTTGTGTCATAAAACAAGTCTTAATAAACATAAACATTGAAATATCACAGAGTATATTATCAGATAAAACATATATATGTTAGTATATTATCTAAATTGGAAATCAATAATAATAAGATATCTAGAAAGTCTGATTATCCGAAACTTAATGCACTTCTAAGTAATCCATGAGTCAAAGAAATAATGTCAAGGAAAACTAGAAAATATTTAAAACTGAAATCAAAATTGATGAAATACAGCTAAAGCAGGACTTAGACATTTACATCTTTAACTACTTATATTAGGAAAGCAGAAAGATTTAAGATCAATTATTTAAATGTACATAATGAGAAGCTTAAAAAAGTGAACCAAGTAAATCCAAAGTAAGTAAAAATCAAAATAACACATATAAAGATAGAAATCAATTAAGTAGAAAACAGAGAAACAATGGGAAAAAATTAACAAAGCTAAAAATGAATTTTTTCAGAATACTTATGAAACTGATAAATCCACAGTTAGACTGATTTAAGAAGACAAACAACATCAAAACTAGCCAATATCAGAATGAAAGAGGAGATCCTGCAGAAATTACATGAATAATAAGAAATTATTATAAAGAACTTCATGCCGATATATTTAACAACTTATATAAAATAGACAAATTTCTGGAAAACCACCACTTACCAAAACTCACTAAACAAGGAACAGCCAGAAATATTCTCAACAAAATATAGATGACCATTGCCATCCGAGGTATGCAAAATATGTTTTTAGTCCAGAATTAGAAAGCAAAAAACAAAAAAAAAA
>NW_005326742.1:0-2020 GCF_000412655.1 Myotis brandtii | reverse complement strand
ACCCCCCCCCCCCCCAAATTATTCTTTCCATATGGAATTGTTTTGACACAAGTGTCAAAAATAAATTGCTTATAAATGTATGGGGTTATTGCTGGACTCTCAATTCTATTCCATTGTTTAATCAATGCCAGTAACACCATGTCTTGATTACCACAGCTTTGTAATAAGTTTTAAACTAGGGTAGTATAAATAATTTAACTTTGTTTTTCTTTTTGAAGATTGTTTTCACTATTTGGACTTCTTCAATTTTCATATGAGCTTTATGATCAGCTTCTCAATTTCTGAAAAAAATGTTACCTGGGATTTTGGGTAGGGATTCCATTGACTCTGTAGATCAATTAGGGAACTATTGTCATCTTAACAATATTAAATCTTCCCATCTATAAAAGTAGGATATCTTTTCATTTATTTAGGTCTTCTTTAATATTTTTAAATTATGTTCAGTAGTTTTCAGTGTTAAATTTATTTCTAGATTTCTATTTTTTTACATTGTAGATTGGAAAGATTTCTTAATTTAATTTTCAGATTATTCATTGCCAGTGTAAAATGCAATAGACTTTTGTATATTGATTTTGGATCTTGTGACCTTGCTGAACTCATTTATTGGCTTTACTAATTTTGTAGTTATTGTTATTTTGTGATTTTAATGCCTCCCTTGTAATTTTCTATATATAAGATGATGTTAACTTTAATAGAAATAACTTCAGTTCTTCCTTTCTAATCTGGATGCCTTTTGGCTCCTGATTTGCAGCCGACAAAATTAACTTTTTCTGCAGCTATCTTTTATCAGGCTAAGGAAGTTCCCTGTTCTTGAGTTTAAGTGTCTTTATCATTAAAAGATATAAGATGTTATCAAATGCTTTTTATGCATCTGTTGACACGATTGAGTGAATTTTGTGCTTATTTTATTAATCTAGTACAACCATTTTCAACTTTTCATCTCATGGCACACATAAAGTAATCACTAAAGTTCTGCTGCACACCAAAACATGTATTATAGTTTTTACTATTTGAGAAATAAAATAGGTAAACTTTTGATTCACTTACATCAGACAGCTATTTTTGTGTTGGCTGTTGTCACTTTTTGTTTGTTTTGCTGATGACTAAATAGGTATTGCATGTTTTAAAAACCCTTGCAGCACACCAGTTGAAAATTACTGATAAGTGTATCACATTGATTTTCGTATGTTCAACCAACATTAATGCAATAAATCTCACTTCGTCATGGTGTGCAAACCTTTTTATATGTGGCTGGATTTGTTTCAAATATTTTGTTGAGCATATTGAAAACTTTTTTATTTGTGTTCATAAGAGATAATGGTCTGTAATATTTTTTCCTTGTGAATTCGTTATTTGGTTTTTGTATTAAGTCAAAACTGGCCTCTTAGAGTGAGTTGAAACGTGTTACCCTCTCCTATATTTTTTATAGGAGTTTGTGTAAATTGGTATTAATTTTTTGTTAATGTTTGGTAGACTTCAACACTGAAGACCTCTGGTCCTAGGCCATTCTTTGTAGATAGCTTCTGATTACTAAGTCTACCTCTTCCTTTGTTATAGGTCCTTTCACTTTGACCATCTTTTGTTGAGATAGTTACAGTAACTTGTCTTCTAAGAATTTGTCCATTTAGGTTATTTAATTGGTTAACATGCAATTCATGCAGTCTTCCCTTATTATTCAATTTATTTCTGTAAGGCCAATAGTAATTTTCTTTCTTTCATTTCTTATTCTAATAATTTTACTTTTCTCTTTTTTTTTTCATTAGTGTAGCTAAAGATTAGTCAGTTTGATATTTTCAAAGAACCATCTTTATTTGTGTGTTTATTTTTATTGGTTTCCTAATTGATATTTTATTTATTTCCACTCTAGTCTTTATCACTTCCTCCTTTGCTTGCTTTCGGTTTAGTTTGAATGCCTGGTTCTAGTATCCTAAGATAGAAAATTGGGTAATTCATGTAAGAAACTTTTTAAAATATGTTTTTATTGATTTCTAGAAAGAGAGGAAGGGAGAGGTGAGGGAGA
>NW_005326741.1:0-2019 GCF_000412655.1 Myotis brandtii | reverse complement strand
CCAGGCTCTGGTGTCAGGAGCTCAGTCCTGTGTACAAGCTATGACTGAACAAACTATAATCAGCTCTGAAGACAGACATGGCAGGAGCGGGAACCAGGACAATGTCATTGTCTTCTGTCCCTCCTTGCTGCCAACAGCTCTTAGTCACTGAGCGTCAAGCCCTGTTCTAACATGCATGAGCACCTTACTTGATATTGACATACCTCTATGCAACTGAAGGACTGCACGCTATGCACTCACTCCGAAGAGGATTTCTGAGAGAAGATGAATTATTATTAGAAAGATAGGAAAGGAAAAGCAGAGGAAAAGGAAAGGGAAACCTATTCTTAATCCCAACTCCTCAATGTTTACTCAGTGGATCATATGTTTGTCAAACAAAACCATGATAGTAGAGGGGAAAAGGTTCTATTTTGTTAGAATAGATAGTAATTTATTCAAATATATCAATGTTTCCTATGCAATAGTTATTTTGCAAATGGTTTATTGATTCTGAAAATTAATTCCACAAGGTATATTAAAGTAAAAAAAATAAAGTTCAACCAGCAAATAATAATGTATAATATAAACTTATAAAAACCACATTATACTCACTGCCAACATGAATTACAGAGTCCTCACTGCATAAGCAGATGGAGCAGTCTATTTTTATGGATCTCAGGTTCAATCATGTGTTAACATTTATTATTATAACTTCTGTGAGTATTACTCTTTATCAGACTCAGTTTTAGACATGGGTTACGTTAGAGCACTTAGCAGCTAATGAAACTAACACTCTATATGGTTATACAGGTGAACCATCCCTCTTTAAATGCTAACTATATCCTAAGTACTCTACACATATTAACTGACTTAACCCTCGCAACAGTAGATGAGGTAGGAGATATGATCGTTGTCATTTCACAGGCCAGGAAAAAAGGTGCAGAAGGCTGTAGTACTTTAACCAGGATCCCATCCCCCTGGAGCTGCATTCAAACCAACCAGAGTTGATCAACCAGAGTCTGCACACCTGGTCATTAAAGGATGCCACCCCAAGGCCTTGCCCACAAAGCAAGTTGACACACCACATACTAGCCGGTCTCCCTCGATTTGAGATCTAGTGGTTGTACATATCATAGATGGCACTCTATCCTTAGAGCGCCTCTGTTCTCTGCTAAGTGCTCAGGGATTTGAATAATTTACCCTCAGGCTTTCTCCCTTACAGTGTAAGATACTATTTCTAATATACATAAAGCAGGATTGCATGGTTTAACTTAAATGGATGCATACAGATTTAAGAGGGGAAATAGCTAAGACCTAGTAACTGGGTGATAGATTTTGTCTTTAACAAAGTGTGATGTTGATGCATTAAAACTTCTCTCCCTCTTCCCACTCTGACTTCTCTCTCGCAGACTCAGGCATCCTATCGAGGTCACTGTCTGCTTCCTGCTTCTACCGCAGAGCAAAGTGCACAGGCTCCTGTGAGCTTCTCTCTCCTCCGCCAGCTGAGCCGCTAATTCCATGTTTCCTGCAGGGAGCAGGTGGAGCAGTGTCTGTCTGTCTGTCTGCCCAGCTCAGCTCATCTTCCCTTTCCTCCTGGCAGCCAGGACTTATCTTCCTTTCTTCCTAATAGAGAGAGTTCTTTGGGAAGGGTTCTTCTTCCTGGAGTAAGTATAAAGAAAAGCAGCAGAGTTTCCTTCAAGCTTATGAAATTGCTTTTCACCCTTTGAAAATGACCCCGTGGCTCAGTGACCGCTTGGGTGTGACTGGGGCAGAACGCTCAGCCGGGCATGAGGCCCTGTCTCAGCACACTGGTGCAGCGCTGGGGTGCCACGTGCAGACAGCAGGGCAGCATCTCCCTGGCCTCTCTGGGAGCACCACCTCCTGCAGGAAGACCAGCAGGTGTGGTCATGCAGCACAAAGGGAACGCACTCAACAATGAAATAACATCGCCATCACTCAGCTCCTCCTGCTCTGTGTCCAGAGGCTGTAACATTGTCATGTAATCCACCCTCTTTAAGCAACCAGTGAATAACAAGGCTA
>NW_005326740.1:0-2019 GCF_000412655.1 Myotis brandtii | reverse complement strand
AAAAGACACTGTCAAGAGAATGAGAAGACAGGCCACAAACTGGGAGAAAATATTTGTGAAAGCACATCTGAAAAAGGAATGTCATCCAAAATATACCAAAAAACTCTTAAAACTCAACAATAAGAAAACAAAAAACCTGAATTAAAAAATGGGTCAAAGTCCTTAACAGATACCTCTCCAAAGGAGATATGCAGATGGTAAATAAGCATATGAAAAAGATGCTCAACCTCATATGTCATCAGGAAAATGCAAACGAAAACATGAGTGAGATACCACTACACACCTATTAGAACGACCAAAATCCAAAACGCTGGCAACAAAAGCCCTTGCCAAGATGTTAAATCATGGCAGCATTCATAGCAATACACTCTTCCCCATCAATATGAACACATTCATATTCTCTGAGTAGCTCCAAGTTACAATCCCAGGCATGTTGTTCTGAGACATGTTGGTATTCATAAGCTCTTCGGTAAATAATAATTCTCTTTCTATTCAGAGCATGGGTTTCTTTCAGTGCTCCCTTCTTGCACCATGTTAAGATCTGACTCTAGTGTTTGTTGCAGAACAGGGGTTAGCAGACTAGGGCCCATGGGCTGGACACCTAAAACTGTTGTGAAATTAAGAAACACAGCCACACCCATTTGTTTATGTATCGTCTATGGCTGCTTTCGTGCTAGAGTGGCAGAGTTGAGTAGTAAAAACAGATTTCAGATGGCCTACAAAGCCTAAAATAATTGCTATCTGACCCTTTTAAAGAAAGTTTGCCAGTCTCTGGTCTAAATCAGCCCTGCCCAATAGACCCTTCTGCAATGATGGGAATGCATAATTGCACTGTCCAACATGGTAACCACTAGCCACATGTGGTTACTGGGGACTTGAAATATGGCCAATGTGACTGAGGAAGAGAGTTCCTGACTTAATTTCATTTTAATTGGTTTATAGTTATGGGTGGCCAGTGGCTATTGGGTTGGCAATGCACATGTAGAAGTAATGAAGGGAGTTGGGAAGGAGTAGAGGTTTCTAGGAGGACAAACACATCTTGAAGTCATTCATTTTCAGACGGGTTTTTGCATCATCTTTAGAAAATGGAAGGTTCCTTCCTCAAGGAGAGAGGCCCACCCCACTTGGTCCAAGGAACAGAGGAATCAGGGGGCAGAGGGTTATTGACAGTCCTCATCCTAGGTCTCAGGGTCCTGACTTCACTGTAGGAGACCCTGGAGCTGTGAATTCAGCCTCTTTGACGTTCCACCACACTTACAATTAAATCTTGGATCTGATCACTAGCATAGCTCTCTGAATGCAGGAGATGAGGGTCTCTTTTAACACTGCCACTGAGGCATTGTGGTTTTCATACCATGCCCCAAGTTGATAGATTTCTGACCTGAGTCTTTTTTCTTCCTTTCTGTGGATGCTAACAACAACGAACTCATTCCCCAATGCTCATAACTGCCTGTGCCCATGTCTTTTAAGCATTGGATCTATTGCATAAGCCAGTACAGACCCTTCCACGGGTTTCCCCTCTCAATCCACCATAGGTGAAACCCAAGACACTGTGATGCTATGCAATGCCAGAGGTAGTCATTGTCTCACTTATCAGTAATGGGGGCTACCCCATCTATCCCATCCATGTCCCATTCTGAGTGTCTGCTTCCTATAACTACTCCTGGTATCAACTTTCTTAGTCTGGGTTTCCCCAGGAGCAGAGCCTGAGACAAGGATGTGTGTCCATGTGGTTTATGGGGAATGTTCCAGGGGAGAGGGGTCAGGGAGTGGAAAAGCAAGACAACACAGAGTAGAAAGCCAATATAAGGCATGTTAATAAGCAGGTTCCTGTGGAGGACATCTGGGGCTCCATTCTGCCGGGAACCCTGGAAAACACTATGGAGCATAGCTTGGACTTGTCCTCCTGCACCACTGACTGGTTCATACTCCCAGCCTGTCAATTTTCTGGCGCTCCTACCTGCCCTGTTCCTAAGATGAGATGAATCTCTCAAGTGGAGAGAGAGTTGCAGGTGTTTG
>NW_005326739.1:0-2018 GCF_000412655.1 Myotis brandtii | reverse complement strand
TTTTTATGGTAGGAAAGCCAGAATGAGTGAGGATGAGGAGGAAATAAGACAGGGCAGTATTTATAACCGAGCTTTCAGAGATGGAGTAGTCTCAGAAATAACAACATGTAGGACAGGGTTTCCAAAAGTTTTGACCATATCTACTGCTATGAGTGGAATTTGTCATCACTGCCCTCCCTCAAATATAGGATGATGTCCTAAGTCCTGGTACCTTATAATGTGATTTTATTTGGGAACAGGATGATTGCAGATGCATTTATTTAAGATGAGGTCATATTGAATGGGGCCTTTATTCTTATATGATTGATGTCTTTATAAGAAGAGGAGAAGAGACACAGATGCAGGAGGAAGGAATGCCATGTGATGATGAAGGCACATATTAAAGTGCTGCAGGTATAAGCCAAGGAATGCCAAGGACTGCCAGCATGTTGCTAGGATCCAGGAAGAGGCAAGGAAGTGTTTCCCCTTGTAGGTTTCAGAAGGAGCATGGCCCTGCCAACACCTTGATTTCCAACTTCCAGCCTCCAACTATAACACAATTAAGTTTCTGTTGTTTTAAGCAACTCAGTTTGTGATACTTTGTTCCAACAGCCCTAGGAAGTAATACATACACAGTACCTCCTCTAAAGATATTTATGTATTTACAAAGTACAAACATTTATAATCATATTCATGTCACATAACGTGTAACACACAAGCAAAATGAAATGTTTGCTTTCATTATACGTTTAATAAAGCTAATATGACTTTCAGAAAATCTCATTTTAACACTTATTATACACTAATCCCAAGGACCTGTCAGTCCATGCTGTTACTTAGTGTTAAAGACAGATATATCTTAAAACTTCATAAAGAGACGAAATGTATGACTGCAAATCTTGAGTAGGCATTGTCAGAAAATCCTGCAATATTCCACCAGTCAAGTATTGGCTGATATTTTTCAGTCTATATTTTCTAATTTGTTATTGCTGCTTAGCTAGTAAATAGTTATCTTTCAAATTGCTTATCTGGTCAGTGCAAGAAACAGATGCATCCTGGAAGGTGACAGTAGATTCTTGTGAACTTAACCCGGCATTGACTCCAACTGCAGCTCTGTTCCTGTTCAGTTTTTCTCTAGATCAAGGTTTCTTAAATTTGGCACTATTGACACTTTGGACAGATAATTCTTTGTCGTGAGGGCCTGTTCAGTAAATTGTAGGGTGTTTCCCGGCATTCCTGGCCTACCCACTAGATACTAGAAGCACTCTCTATTTCAGTTGTGACAACCGAAAATATCTCCAGATATTGTTAATGTCTTCTTGGTCGTACTCCTTCCCTTCCCTCCCCACTACCACTCCATTGGTAACCACGGTTGTAAGACAAATCACCACATCTCCTGGTACCTGCCACGTAGTTATTGGTCTGGAAAATGTTCTTTCTTCTCTACATCTCTTAGTAAAGATCATTTTCTTTCACCTGACACAACCAGCAATACATTTTCACTATCCAAGCTCTAGCTACATCAGCCCTCAGCCCTTTCTCATAGTCTACTTTATGGTAGAACTAGTTCACCTCTCTGTTCTACAGGACTGCACATTGATCCATTACATAGTTGGTATCATGCTGATTGAAACTAAAGAGCAGGAAGTGAAAATTGCTCTTGGTAATTTAAGAAGTTCCCCCAGTTTGCCAGCTGCGAGATATCTCAGTGAAACTGGCCAGCCACCAGCCAGCCAGACAACTGACTCCATACCTGTGAGGATGCCCAGCAAAGACTAGCCAGGCCAGCCCAGATCAGAAAAATCATTCAGCTGATCCACAGACTTAAGAACTAAATAAATGTTGTTTTAAGCTGTTAGGTTGTGAGGTCATTTATTATGCCAGAAAAAGCTAATTGACACAGGGCTCTTTAAAAAAAATCCTGGTGAATTGTCGAAGCTGGAAACCATATGAAGGCTGCAGACACACAAACCACTGGGCAAACGTAGGAGGCTGATAACCAGGTTCTATACGATTTTATTAAAAACTAGAGGCCCAGC
>NW_005326738.1:0-2018 GCF_000412655.1 Myotis brandtii | reverse complement strand
ACCTTGGACAAAATTTCCACCATTCTAGAATCTTCTTCAGCCCTCTACTTGACAAGGTGAGGAGTGACTCATGTTTGCATAGCTCCGCTGGGAGAGGCAGGGTCACTTGGGGCTCAGGCACTCTGCTGGCCAATCCTGCCTGTGGCACCTTGAGCACATGGCTTCCTCCCATAGCACTGGGGATGATGAAGATAAAATAGTGCTTGTCTCATAGCGTTACAGTAAGGACTGAATGAGGTCTTAAGCAACAAATACTGTTGCGTTGTGCCTGGAACTCAGTAAGGGTTGATAAAGTTTAATAATAAACCTCTGCTTATATCGGAGGTTATGTTGGGTCTGGGAGCGTGGCTCAGTAGATTTCTGCAAAGTTGGATTATTGTTATGACCCCAAGACACATCTAAGAAATTGGATAGGCTCTGCTGCCCATAAAAATTCTGAACACTCAATGACACTTAATGAGCACCTAGCATGGGTCATAGCTGGTGTTGAGTGCTTTGCATTCCTCATCTCTGTACACAAGGAACCTAAAAGGTAGGTCCTAGTTTTATCCCCATTTTACAGATGTGGAGACTGAGGCCCAGAGCATTTTGGAAACTTGCTCATGTCATGCAGCTGACCCTGTTGCCCTAGGCTTCCACTTAGACAAAATTAACACTTACCCCCTAAGTTCTGCTGTGAGATTTCCACCCCGGGATGGTCTCACAACCTGAGATAGGGAAATTCTTCCCTAGCCTCAGGAGACAAGCTGACCATGTCAAGAGCAAAGAACTCCAGGCAGAACCCCGCCTGACACACACACCTGAAGGAGAAAGGCCCCGGCCCAGGTACCTCGAGCTCTGCTCACTCCTCGCTGGGAGCTTGCTCTCCAGCCTCGGGGTCAATGGGCCTCACTCCCCATTTCCTTTCCCAGTCTTCTCAGCCAGGGAGGAGCCGCAATCATTTCCAGACCCTCCTCACATTACAGGCTCGGGGGCACCTGGCAGCAAACAGAAAACATACACACAAATAAGAGTGACAGCTCCCAGCCTGGAGAGCAGACTTCTCCCCGTTCCCAGGCAGAAACACGCAGCGGTGTAAGCTGAGCCTTCCGGGGTCACAGTTAGCCGTTGGGTAACCCCGGGCCTCTGCCTCCCTTCTCCCAGCTGCCCAGCTCCGTGCACAACCTTTGGCACTGCTAGAACTAACGGCCCGAACGCCAGTCAGAGCCTGGCAGCCATCTGGGGTGTACACTGTCAATGCCACTGGCGGTTTGTCACCCTTCTCTCTGGCAGCCTCAGAACCAAGGAGGTGGGGGAAGAGGAGGCCACCAGGCTATAATTTCACCCCAAGCCCAGAGACACCACCCACCTGGCTGCCCACCCTCCCAACCCCAGCATGCTCATGCATACTTTTCCTTTTTGCCTGGCTGATGGCTTTGACATAAACCCACCAGGATGCTCAGGGTCCCCTGAGGCAGGGCGTATGCTACCAGGCAGTAGGGAGGTACCTGTTCAATCAAGAGGTTGGGCTTCCGCCCAGCGTGTTGACTGTTATTCTGCTGATTGGGCAAGTTCTCAAATCTTCTTTAAGCATCAGTTTCCTCATCTATTAAATGGGTATAATACCATCCTCACCATGTGAGAAGCAAAAGAATGCCCCTAAAGTACTCAGCACAGACCCTGCCACACTCAATAGACATTATTTTCATCATGATCATTAGAAGAGTAATCAATGCTCATGAACTTAGAAAGGCCAGTTAGCTGCAATTTGGGGGTGGGAGATGGAAAACAGGGCCCAAAGACTCATCTTTGGTTTCCCATGACTTTCACTTTCCTGCTCTGGGCTGTGTGGGAATGGGGAGGGAGCGGTTACAGCACCTGGTCTGAGAATGGGGGTTGGAGAGAGAAGATGGGTATTGGAGAGGAAAAAAGAGAAACTTAACTTCTTCAAGGCCTGGCTGGTGCCAAGTGCTGAGCTAGAAACTTAAGATGCTCTTTCATTTAGGCCTTAACCCCTAGAGTGCCGGGGAGCGCGATCG
>NW_005326737.1:0-2017 GCF_000412655.1 Myotis brandtii | reverse complement strand
TTGGTCTGCAGGCTGCCGCTCTATCCACTGAGCCAAATCTGCTAGGGCACACAAATAAAATAATACTCAGAGATGACATATTGAGAGCATCTGTTAGAGTCAGACATTGTACTAAAACATTCACATATAAAAAATAATAAAAATTTAAAAAATAAAACATTCACATATGCATTATCTCATTTAATATTAAAAGCAATGTATAGGATAGCTTGTATTATCTCCATGCTAGGGAAGAGAAAGGTAAGATATTTAATGATTCTTCAATGTGGTGAAGTCAGAATTGGAACCCTGGACAATCTGGCCTCAAGTCCATCATCTTTCTATCACTGAGCCAGCCTTGCTAGGAAATAGCCCACAGGACATTGTGTAGGTGAATGAAGCCAGGCATATGCTTCCATTTTCCTTACATTAAGTTCCTGGCCAGGGACCTTCCAAGCCATTCCAGGTAGAGTGTGGCAGTGCCCAGGTCTGGCCTCTGTGAACTCCCTGGGAGCAGAACCCTTTGCTGCAAGGCAGAAATTCGATAGAAACTAGAGGGAATAAAAAAAAAAGGGGGGGGGGGGGATTTGTTGGCTTATTGAACTCAAGTCCTGGGTAAGCCAGCTTCAGGCACAGCTGTATCCAGGGACTCAAATGATGATATAAAGACTCAGTCTCTCTTCTTTTCTCCATCCTGCCTGCCTTTGTGTTGAGCTGCAGCATTTCTAGGCTTACCTACTACCAGGTTAGAAGCCCCAGTGGAAAGAGCACCACCCACCTTTCCCAAAAGTTGTAACAAGTTTGGAGTCTGAGATGCCCTGGCTTTTCTGGGTGAACCAATCATTTTTGAAGGGTGGGGAGAATTGGAAGGATCGGAAGGCCTAGGCATGGGTAATGTGCCCAGATCTTGGAGGGAGATTGATGTCAGCTTTGTGGGAACCAAACGACTTGAAAATTTGGGAGGAGTGACTTCCCAAAGAAAATTTGGAAGATTGTGACCAAAAGAGAAAGAGGGGATACTGGTCAGGTAGGGAAAAAATACTCCCTGTGCACTATTTCAGCTCCCCCTAGAGGTCCCATAAAACAACAGGACTTCCTCGTTTGGATAGCCACTTCTTGTGCCCTCTGAAGGGGACTGCTCTGAACCCTGGATCTCTTCCAGCCTGTGGTGATGCCTGTCTTAGGTCCTCAGTTATGGAGAAACTAAAATCGAAATCTTCCCTCAGGTTGAGCCATTCAACTTCTTATCACAGAGAGAAGTCCTATCACAACTTCTCATCACTTCCTGCCTCATCTGCCTTTATCCAGCTTCCTGCCTCCCCTCCACCCAGAGCTCTCTGCAGGAGTAGGGGACCGAGCCAGTCGAGGGGGAAATCAAGGCTGCAAGACCTGAGGGGTGGAGGCCAGGGGGAGGCTGTAGTGCAAGGTCAGGTCATTGTATGCCATGCTTGGTCGCATGTGCATTTCTGGGCAGCAAGTCTGGTAGTTTCCTCAGATTCTCCAAAGGATGCAAGGCCCGAGGTTTGAGGAGCACAGGCGGAGAGAAAGAGTCACTAGAAAGAACATGCAAGAAAGCCCCTCCAATGTCCCACGTGTGGTTGAGCTGCTGCCAGACCTGGCCATTCCACTGCTCTCAGAGCAGCTAGAGAGCAGCAGCGAGGGCTGTACATGTGAATATGGAATTTAAATTAATTAGCTCTAAGAATCCATGCATGCTGAGACACTTGGCTGGGGAGTGGACAAACCAAGAAGTATCTCTCTATGGAATTTTCACTACACAGCACAGACATCTTGTCTCCCACCGTCTTTAGATAAACTAATGTTGGGCCACATCGTCTGCAGATTTGATCAAACTGGGAGTCCAGAGGCCTGGGCTCTCAACAGGTCAAAGCCATGCTGTGACTCAATCGTAGGTGAGCCTCTCTGGACATGTGTCCAACAGGGTGACCACCAGGTCTCACCTACCCTTTGGGGACCGGGAGAGGCTAGGACATGGTAGCTAAAAGCACTTTGCAAAGGCTAAATCCTGAAGGATCAC
>NW_005326736.1:0-2017 GCF_000412655.1 Myotis brandtii | reverse complement strand
GAGAGAGAGAGAGAGAGAGAAACATCGATGAGCAAGATCCATAGATTGGTTGCCTCCTGCACACCCCCTACTATGGATCCAGCCATCAACCTGGGCATGTGCCCTGACCAGGAATCAGACCAGCGACCTCTTGATGCACTGGACAACAACGCTCAACCAAATGAGCCGCACCAGCCAGGGCAAAGCAGTGGTTACTTTTAAATAGTGCCTAGGAGACTTGTTGCATTCGGATCTCCAAAGGTGCTTGGTAAGAATAAAACCCCGAGTCCCTCTCCCAGGCCTCTTGTATCAGAATTTCCAGAATGTGTATTTCAGATAAGTTTCCTAAGTAATCCCGATCTACCTGAAATCTTAAGAACTGCTATCCTAAGGGCTCCCCTCCTCTCTGGGAAAGGCCATGATAAGAGGGAATTGTAGGATAGATGCACATGACAGGGAGGAGGTCTTGCAGGAGGTGACAGATGGAGGCAAAGGGCCATTTCCCTCGGCCATTCCTGAGCTCTCCTTATAGGCAGAGAATGGTCAGTTGATGTGGGTCATCTTAAAGGTCCATGGATGTTTTGTAAACCTGTCTAGTTACTCTTATTGCTTGGCTTGAACTTTCCTGAGGTTATTGCCCACCTTGATTCTCTAGGGTCTTTTGGTCAGAAATTATTCTCAACACTCTCCAATTTTCACACAGAAGTTTCCAGAACAACCTCAAGCCAGTGAGTCCTGCTGGTTAAGGAGACAGGCTCTAGAATCTAGACACTAGAAGGTTATATGCCTTTGGACATCTCCTTGTGCCTCAGTTTCCTCATCCGTACAATGGGTTTACCACCAGGACCCATCTCACCCAGGTGAGGTGAAGAGCTAATGAGATAATCCGTTCAAAACTCTCAGCACGTGTCCAGAACAGAGTTGATGCATGATAAATGTTAGTTCAGACAGACAACCAGTCAAAAATACCCACCCCCCACACGTAAGTGCCTACAGCATGCCTGGCTGACACAAGAGTCACCAAGGAGGGGTGGGGGGAAAAGAGGGAGAGCTTATTCACAGCGAAGCAGATGATGCTCTACAGAGAACACGAAGAGCTGTGCGTGGCTGTGTGGGAGGCGAGGGGCAGAGGAAAGCGGGGAGGCTGCTCAGAGCCCCTGCTTACGCTGTGATGGGAGTCATGTGTGACAGCACAGGAAAAGAAAAGAAGGGAAATAAACTCACAGTGCGCGTGTCTGTCATGCTGGATGAGCAATAGAGATCATAAGAACTCTCAAGACTGGGCTGTCATTAGATGAAGAATTAAAAAGCTTATTATTAGGGGAAATTGATGCTCTGTGAAACCAGAGCTTGCAGAACAAAGGGAATCCGACTGACATCTTGTGAGGCTGGGGAAGCGTGTTTCATTCATGATCAGTTACAGGCCTTGGGGTCTTTTGTTTTCTTGTCCCATTTCCATGCCCAGGCCCCAGGTTGAACCCTGAGCAGAGTCTAAGAAAAAGCCTTTGAAGGGAGGTGCCGTGGGAAGAGGGGAGGATTTCTTGTCACAGAAATACACATGATCTGTATTTTGAAGTGCTTTATTGAACTGCTTAGAAAATACTTCAGAGGCAGGTCTGTACAATCTCATCATAAACTCTGCCTTTTTCTCCAAGGAGGCAGTCCAGGGGTGGAGAAGGGCATGGATATAGCTATCAGGCCTGGATTCAAACACAGTTCAGATTAAGGTGACTGTGTTACCTTGGGGAAATCCCTTAAACCCTTTGAGCCTCAGTTTCTTCACCTGTAAAATGGGGTCAAGCTTATGACTGACCTTATAGAGTTGTGAGAAATAAGACACAGCACGGGTGGGGTGGCATAGAGCAAGGCCTCAGAGAAAGGGCACTGTCCTCATTGATGTCAGTTGTCACTGTTCCTAAGGTTATGGGAGCAACAGTGGAAACCAACAAACAACCAAGAAGTCCCTGGCTTAGGATCATAATAGCATTCAGAAAAAACATAGATTACATGTTTTGACCCTAACAACAGAAGCCATCAC
>NW_005326735.1:0-2016 GCF_000412655.1 Myotis brandtii | reverse complement strand
ATCTGTATTATTGGCTAACACGTATCAAATGTTTTACTACTAGGAAAATGATTATATAGATTTATGTGTGTGTGTATATAGAGTGTTGTGTTTTGATTTTGGTGGGGGAGGAAGAAAAGAAAAAGAAACTTAGAAGTCAATAATTTCCCCCATTAATGGTAGAAAAGAATTTTCAAATGTTAACAAAAGCAAACAAAGTCAGAGAAAAAGCTATGGCTTACCCCACAGATCCTCTTGAGCCCTGAAATGACAGTTCTGAATAGCCAATGTCACCAAAGAGACAACTCTGAATAAGCAGTTGGGATCCTTCTCAGGTGATCAAGGCAAGGAAGGCAGCCAACGTGGAGGACACATGGATGTCCAGTTGTTTGCTACCCTGGCTCCCTCAGTCCATCCTCGATCGTTTTCAGCGCTGGAACACTAAAGTGGGTCTGTTATTCTAGGAGACTCACTTTTGAAGTCCCTCCCTTGGACTGCTCTCATTAGCATCTTGTTCTCCTTCAATGGTTCACTGATATGTGAGCACCAGGTCCTTTTCCCATTGGAGAATATGAAGTAGCCAGACAACCCATCTTAGGGCCCCAGCAAGACCATTGGAAGATCATTCTTCCTGTGGTCACTCTGGTTCTGCTTGGCCTCCCCTTTGCCACATTGCTTCCTCCTTTTTTTCCTTACACATTACTGAGAGGTTAAATTTTTACAAATCTTATATTCATAAGACATTTTTTTGTCTTTGAGCTGATGAGAGATAAGAAGGGCTCATACACCTGGCCTTCCTAGGGTGGAAAACTCCATTTGAGAAATGAAGGTTGGTACCTGAGCATACTTTACCATGAAATTCAGGTGGGAGAGGCAGGTTCCAAGGAAAGGTCAAGAGAAAGCTTCCAATAGCATCTGGTCCCTTTCTCTTTGAGAGAGGACCAGACCAAAGCCAAGTTCCATTACTGTGGTTATTTATGAATTAAAACAACTTAAAGTGCAGGCACCTAGAACTCCAGCTTTCATCTTCTTGTCATTCTCCTCTTCTTCATCATTATCACAAAAAAGAAACAAAAATTGCCTTCTAGTCTACAATATTGAGTAGAATAGTTTGCACATATTTGCCTTAAGCAGAGGGTTAAAAACTAAAGCTCACTCATATTCACTGTTTCCTTTGAACATCACATAATTGGTCCCCAAATTTCCCTGAAATCTTAGATTTCATTCTGAAATCCTACATTAGCTATAAGTTTATCCTAAGGATCAACTCCCTTTAAGCCTCAATGTCTATCCCTTGCTTTTGGAAATGAAACTGTTTTTCCAAAAGCTCAGCATGCTATCCTTTGGGCTTTTGCTATATCTATAGCAACCACTCTGTTGGGGAACCATACAAATAAAACTAGGCTTTGGAGTCCGGGCACGCATAAAAAGATACATTGCAATAATATACATTTTTAGGATCTTTGTTTAAACCGTAACAATAGCTTATTAATAACTGCTGAGGTATTGCTGAGGCATTCCGACTAAAGAAAAAGGAGTCTATTCCTTGAAATTTAGTATATTTCCAAGATAATTTACTTTTGCATTTAAAACATTTCCATTTGCTAATTCAATTTAGACCCATGTTTAGAAGAGATTGGTGAGGGTAAAGCTCTCTGTTATTTCTCTAGAATTTCTGAATTTTCTCAAAGAGGTATACATCCCCATTTGAAAGTCATCCCTTTCAAAGAAATCTAATGGCTTTGTGAGGACATTCACCCTGCTTTTGGCATTCCTGTGAGACTGACAGAACAAGAACCAAATATTTTATAGGTGGGAATAAACAAAGAAATTACTAGTATGTCTAATCACAGTGGATTCTATGTGTTTCCTTTTAGTCAATGATTTCTTTACTAAAAGCAATCAGGGCTCCTTGGAGAAATAGTGGATTCTAGAACTGGACAGAAAATATATAAGATAAACTAGAGAATTTTGCAGCAAGCACCAAAAAAGTGAGAAAGCATTTAAATACACACACACACACACACACACACACAC
>NW_005326734.1:0-2016 GCF_000412655.1 Myotis brandtii | reverse complement strand
CACCCATGCACGAATTCGTGCACCGGGCCTCTAGTCATTATAATAATGTAATTATTATTATCATAATTTATCACAGTGTTACCTATAAGTTTCAACAATTAAGTGCCAAGAGAAATACAACAGGGGCTCCGTATCTGGCAAATAAAATGTTCCTATGGACTATATGCAGGTATTCCAGAATGAAAGTAAGACAATTTAGTCACTTTTGAAAGAACACAACAGTCTGGTGAACCAATGAAATATAAGATCCTGTTCACACTCTCTTCTCTAAGGGACCCTGGGCACTTTCTTAGGAAAATCCTGTCAGAAAATGATAGAGTATGCAATTTTGTTTATTGTTCATATTTGCTTTGCACCCTGAGGATTCACTTGGCTATTATAACAGATACCCTATTTATTTAAGGAGGGAGCAAAGGGCAGTTTTCCGGAACCTCTAAGAAACTGATAAACCTGCAAGAAATCCAGATAATTCACATGAGCTCAGGGAACAATTTCTAGTGGACACAACCACTGCTTCTGTTTCCATTTGTCAGCTGCAGTAAAACAGTAGTCATATTCGTAACTCAGCTTTGATTTTTCACAAAATGCAATAAACATGAAAATTCACTTAAAGGGAGTTGAACCGAACCAAGAGAGTAAGACTGTAAAGTTTGAGAGAATCCACATGGGCAAATATGGTTTAATAAAATCAAATAAAAGGCATATTTTGCTAACATGTTAAAAAGATAATAATCTTGTATTTCCAGAACTTCTCTCTCTGATGAACTCAAAATATTTTATGAGAATAAAAAAGCATTTAGTATTCCTGCAAGACAGAAATGGAGACAATACTCCTATTTTGCAAAGAAGAGCAATTATGTGATTTTCTGCAAACTTCACCTCCCTTCAGAGTTTAATAGTTTGTGAAATATGTTGCCTATGGCAACTGTTTAAATCTTAGTGATTTAAAATATTCACCAGCAGGGCATAGACAAAGGACTGTCACCTCTTTAACAAGTTCAGAGCAAATTTTGTGGTTTTTGTTCTAATGCAAGAAAGCATCCTGGGTCTTGGGTTTTAACCTACCCTGTTTTTTGAAAGACCCAGTCACACAGAAATCTGACTTTACCTTCCTTTTTCTTCTTTTTAAAACAACCCCATTTAGTACATTCTCATAGCCACAAATCACTCCGGCTGCAACAGATAAATAAATAGTACACGAAGTCAAATCATATCCCTATTTCAGAGTGCTTAAAATACCACACAAACAGGGGCCCCACAGCACAGTGGGCTCAGGCATTTCCTACCCCTCCAAAGTAGGGATGCAGAGGGGCCTCTTGAGAAGTGTTGAAGTGAAGGATGAGTGGAATCAAAACTCTGAGTGCTCCTGGCCATGCCTGAAAATCCTGTTAAAATGTGACCTTCTTAGGGACATTCTGGGAATTCTTTTCCGAGCCTTGGCTTTGATACCACTTTCTGAAATAGCCACGTGTTTACAGATAGTGCTGTGATGTCAAAAGGAATGTTACCAGGGCCCAGGCATTATGCTATGTAAGTCAGAATACCAGGAAAACAATCAGGGACCAACAACTCGCACTGAGTCATCTTCACTTGTTAGGAGGAGGTATTATTGCCTCCTAAAGGCAATTTTGTGGGTAGGAGTCACATAGATGACTAGTTATGAGGTGACAGAGTCTGGAGGCTGAGTCTACCTGCCACAAACAAATTCAGAATGTACTGGTGTTGAAGAGTGAGTACAAAAGACTGCACTTCCTCCTCTTCATTCGTGATTCTTTTACATAGTTGCTCAAAGGTTAGAGTTCCCGCAGCCTGGCACCCTTGCCAGAGAGCTGGTCAGTAGCCAGTGGGGGCAGACTATTGGCCAATCAGAATGTCTTTGCTACTGTAATATGGCCAAAGGAGGTTCGAGAGGAGGAAGCCAGGTCCATTGCCACTGAAAACCACACATTTGTCCCTGGATTGATACAAACCTAATCATAGAAAGACATGAAAATCCAAGCCCCAAATCCTTTTTTT
>NW_005326733.1:0-2015 GCF_000412655.1 Myotis brandtii | reverse complement strand
ACCTCTCAGGCCTGAGGGCCTACCCAGGACCCCCAGGGAGCATGGAGAGGCACCTGCGCTCTGCTCTCTAAGGGTCAGAGGCGCTGCTTTGGGTTAAGCATGTGTCATTCCCCCAGGCGACGGTCTCCCGGGCTCATGAGGTCAGTCCTATTCCTAGATGGTTTCTGCTAGACATTCAGGTTTCCCTCTAAGAGTCAGCGTACAACCAATCTAAAAGATCTCCAAATGGCTCAGACAACTGAAGGCCAATGTTGTAGTAAGGGGACAGATCAATCACTCTTTGAGCAGATTCAACATACAAATTAGCATCCAGAACGTCTCCATTTATATGACCCTAATCATGTACACTTCATCAGAAATGTTCAGTGGTAGTGAGCAGGCACTCCTACACCACAAGTTACTCAAAACAAAACAAAACAAAAAAGAAAAGAATGGAAGAAATAAAAGAAACCCAAGAACAACCAACTCAAAGAAGCATCCTCCCCTTCCCCAAAGCCTCAATTCCCTGAACTGCCATATTTCTGAAACCTGAGCACACCCTTCAGAGAGGATGGCATTTGTCATTGTAAGAATATTCCTCCTCTTGATCACTTCCCCGCTTAATGAACTGCTCCCTAAATTAAATCTACCCTTTCTGAAAGGTTACTCCCCAAACAAAATGAGCAAGAAAATGCCTTCAGTCCATATAAATGTCATCCCGCCCTCCAGTAAATCTGCCTTAATCACTACCTTCCAGGAAGCTACCCATCGACTAGGCCGGAAACTCAATTTCTCTCTACACAGCAAGGCAACTGTTGGAGGGGCCACAAACAGTGTCTTTCAGAGGCGCCTTCCCCTCGGGACTCAGAGCACACTTTGTCCCCCAGATGACTTGTTCTTGTCCTTCACTTTTCTTCCCCTCCCACTGGCAAGAGAAGAAAAGGGATGCCAACGCTCTTTTACGTACATTGTGTCCTGGATGTCTGATTATCACAGGTTATTGGGGAACTCTTTCTCCTTCTCTTTATAGAAATGGAAATGAGGTCCCAGGAGGGGACAGTCCACCTCCAAGGTCACCAGGCCAGAAACAGGACAGGTGAGACTTGCCCCCCCAATTCTGTCCAATCTCAAAGGTTTTGCTCTGGCTAAGAGGCCACAACTCTGCTCTGCCCTGAGCTGTATAAGCCCATTTAAAAGAAATAGTCCATGTGGGAGGATGCATCAATCAAATCACAGTTCACAGAAGAGAGGGCACAGCCTGCTTTCCCAACAGAGTGAGTTCTGGGGCGGATCCTGCTGTCTGCAGGATGCTAATGAGCCTGGAGGCCTGGAAGGCAGGCCAAACCCAGGACCAAGGCCTGCTCACCCCAAACCAACAGTTAAAGGGAACCAAAGAGGGCACCAAGTGCCCACTCCAGAGAAGTTGTGTTGGAAAATGACCAACAGCAGGTACCTTTTGACGCTGATTCCAAACAAGCGTGTGCTTTGGAGGGGCCTCGGCAAGGCGTTCATCTGCTCACAAAGCTAATGTGCAGAGGCAGCCTTCCCTGCTTATGTTTTCTGGAATTAAGTTGCATGACTGTGCCTTGCTCTCTAAAATGTGTCAATGGGTAAATTATGCTCAAACAGATTGCCAGTGCAAGTTGAAGAAATGAAAAATATGGCGCACGCGCCTGGTAAGGGCGCATGGGTGTGGCTCGCTGCCTGATGTGGAAGGCAGCCTCCGAACTCTTCGCTGGGGGTCCTGGAAAGGGTGATTCGAGAGGAATCGTGGCACAAAAAGCAGCTAGAAGGGCCCTCTGGCATCTGAACACCATCTCGTTTACTGGCACAAAGGAGGTGATGCCCATCAGGGTGTTATATAAGTCCTGTTTCCAAGTCATACTTCACTTCTCCCATTGGCCAGACCCTAATAGAAATACCACAGTCACATGCCAAATCCTGGCCCCTTAGATGCTCAAGAATAGGAAGGTGGGGGAATGCCCCCATCACGTCATTCATTCCAGTGGTGTGTGTGTGTGTGTGTGTGTGTGTGT
>NW_005326732.1:0-2014 GCF_000412655.1 Myotis brandtii | reverse complement strand
TTTTTTTTTAATTTGAGAAGTGGTGTTATCTAATGTAAGAGAATAGAGTTTACCATAGTGTAATGTTGCCTTAAGAATTGAACTTTTGATAATCTGTCTGAAGATATGCTATCAAGTTGATTATTACATAGATTGAAATTTTAATAATCAAATATAGTTATTAACACTAAAAGGAGAAATATAGTACTATTCTTATGGAATGTACAGTGGATTAATCATGATAAAACTGCTTTAGTTTACATAAATATGAGTATATCAATAGTTGAAGATAATTCTAAAAATCATTATAAGATGTATTAATAAAATTGAGATATCATAGGTAAATATTTAATCATCGCATTTGATTAAAAACAAGTTATAAGACAATAATATGTCATTTATAGATTATTATTATTTCCCCAATTTTACTAGCTAATTTATGCTGATTCAAAGACGGGGAGTCAAATATTTCAACTTTTTATATCACATAACTTATAAAAATGCATTAAAATAATTTAATTTATAAATGGCGGAGTGAATTTTTATTTGTGCTCAACTTTTGCTCAAAGTATGATTAAATTACTTTGTTTCCTTTAATAAAAATTAATTTTAATAGTTAAGCAGTTTTAAAATATTTCAGTTACATTTTTTAAATATGGAAAGTAACTTGTTCTTTTGGAAAATGTGATCAAAATTGCCAAAAGGATAAACCTACTTAGCATATACAGATACATTATGATAATATTAGTAAGTACACTGTATTTATATGTATAGATATACAAATTTATATTATAAGGTAAATTGAATAATTTGCATAAGAAACAGGAATTAAATATGTTACAGTTAAGTTTAAACTAAAGTTCAAAGTCAAATTAATTAACTCTGATAAGCAAATGATCAACTACAATTAATCAAGTCTTGGGTTTCAGACTGATGGTCATTATAGTCATACATTTGTATAATCAATCTATATGGAATCATGGTTGTATATATAAATATATTAACAGAAGGTTTCATGTGAATAGTAAACATTTAAGTAATAATAATTTATTTACAAAAACTTAAACAATGTGTAGTCACTGATATTGGAAAATAAGTTATTATTTTCACACTTTTTTGAGAAACCAAAAAAAATTACTTATATTCAAGATTTTTAAGGTGAATTAATTTTCCAATAAAAGTTTTGTTTCAAATGTAGCAGTCTCAAATAAATGTCTCTCTTCTGTCCCGCCTTCTAAATTTGTAGGCTAAGCACTTAGACAACATGAAGATTATCCAATTCTATATTCATATCTATGTAATTTGCTCAGAATTATATATAAATTTCACACATATAAAATTAGTTTAAACTAATAAAATTGTATGCATCGATGACACATTAAAGATTTGTTGGAATCAGAGTACAAAATACTTTAAAATAAAATTATTTTTAGAAATTGAAGAAATTGAAATTTCTGTTATTTGAGTTAACGCTTGTCAAACTCTAAGTACAACATTTATCCAATACATTTATTGGATACTTAGTGGCCAGGATGTCTTGCTTCTAAATGCTGCAGACTAATGAATGATTTGGGAATTTTTTAAAAATTTCCATTTCAAAAACTTGCATCAGAATATTACCTTGTGTTTTAAAGGCAATGGACTATGTTTAAAAAAATTCCAATTTGTTTCATTATATTTCTTGTATAAATTATGTGCATAGCCTTGAGAAAGTAAAGTCATATGTCTATTTGAAAAAATCCCACTAGGTTTTTTAGCTTTATTTAGTTATATTTAGGAAGATGAACAAGTAACATTTTTAGTTAGGTTAAGAAAAGAAACTTGACAGTAATAAGTATGTTTGTGAACAACAGAATAAGAAAATAATCTTGTACATCACTGCCTACCCATATTTTAGTTCGTTTATTCACATGCCTTTCATTATAGTCATCAAAAATAATGTTAAAACCCTACCTTTTAACCTCTTCATGTTAAATATGTTCATTACATATTTAGCATTCTGTTGTTTCGTATTTTATTTGTAGCAAGGATTCTA
>NW_005326731.1:0-2014 GCF_000412655.1 Myotis brandtii | reverse complement strand
CAAAGCCTACCTTTCAGCTTCATTCTGAGGTTCTAGCTTCTTGTTCTCATCATGATGTCTGAATCCCTGTCTTGTTGTAATGGTCCCCCCAAAAAAAAGACAAGCCCTCAGCCCCTCTGTGGGTAAGAGGCTGATCCTCAGCCCCACGACCTTACCTCTAGGGTAGCACTTGCTGCAATGAGGTGTGACTGCTTGTATCTAGTGATTATGGATCTGAAACTTAAAACCCGGGCCAAGGAGAGAAGCCAGGGTTGGAATCTCCCACGCAGCAAAGGAGCGTTTTCCCAGTCGCTGTGGGGGCAAAGAAGGAGCAGAACTCAGCCTCTGCGCTCAGTTCCCATTACTCCGCCCATGAAGTGCTCCCAGGGGCCCAGCACATGAGGACTTGTCCTCTGCGTTTTAAGGAGAGCCTGTGACCCACGGAGTAATTCATTGCCGTCTCATTAAAGCGATCAGCAAGGGGTACAGGCGCAATCGGCAATCCTTAACCACCTTCGCACTCTTCCTCAGGCAGAGCTTGCGCCTCTCTCTATCCTGCTGAGATGTTAGGCTCTGAACGCAGCCCTCGTGGAGACTGGCGACTCCCTCCAGCTGAGCCCAGATTGGTTCTAGGTGACCAGCTGCCAGGCTTGCTCAGGACTGTCCTGGTTCTAACAGTGAAAGTCCTGCATCCGGGGAAACCCCTCGGTCCCGGTAACCCAGGGTGGTGGTCATCTACCTGGCTCCCTCCTTGGCCTAACCCCTTAGCAATCCCTGTCTCTGGACTAACGCCCCCTCTCACGGCTCTGCTCTCACTTCTGTAGTATCCCTCACCGCAATGAGTGGCAGCTGCTTGCTGGCCCATCTCTCAGATGTCTGCGTTTCCAGGGCGGGCACTACCGCTGAGTGTCTATTCCTCAGAACCTTGCACAATAGCAGCTACTCGATCCATTTGGGGTGAAGAAGTTCTTACCACAGAGTGCTGACTGCCTGGCTTTGCCCCCATCTCTCTTCCTCTCGCAGATATCACCGTTTGTGCCCAGGACCACATCAGCTGGCATCTGATCGGCATGAGCTCTGGACCAGAACTCTTCTCCATTCACTTCAATGGCCAGGTCCTGGAGCAGAACCATCACAAGGTCTCAGCCGTGACCCTCGTCAGCGCTACGTCCACGACTGCTAACATGACGATGGGCCCGGAGGGGAAGTGGATCATCTCATCTCTCATCCCCAAGCACTTTCAAGGCAAGACACGCTCCCAACAGTCTTGCTTATGAATGTAGGATCCTTCTTCCCAGGCGCTAACTCCCTCCTTATCCTTTGCCTTCTTAAGCCACCCACACTCCAGACATACCTGCCTTGGTCCCTCGGAAGAGAACTTACATTCTCCACTCTTAGATTTACAGCCTTACTTGGGGATAAAGGAAGGGGAGGAATCGACAAAGACTTTTTTAAATGAAGCAAAAGCTGAAGAGGTCTCTACTTCCTTGAAAGGAAAAGGGAGGAAGGAGAGAAATGCACATAGAGATGTTCTTTCTTGTGGTATTTAGCATGTAGCTAAAAGAAAGATCTGGATGCCAGAACAAGGCAAACGTGCAAATGTATAGAAGTGCCAAGTTACAGAAAGTGTAGAAGTTTTAACATGAAAAGACTGTGTTTTAGAACAAAATGAGCACAAAGAGGAACCCAATGACTGTACACTGAATAGCTCAAACCTAAAACCTAAGCAGCTGAGGAATGAGCTTGAAAGAGCATCAGTGAACTCTGGTGGGGGAAGGTCAGCCCAGGTTGTTATGTGGTTCCATGTAAACAAAATACTCATTGTTCTATTACACATAGTTGCTTTGAAACTATTGGGAGGAGGTTTCCTATAAATAGAGACTAAATTATAAGCAAGTGATATTAGTATAGGAAATTATTTTGTTACCAAAATAATATGTACAAGCAAAACACATAAGAAAGACGACTGGGACCATTTCATTTTATAAAAAAGATTTATTTTATTGATTTTTAGAGAGAGAAGAAGGGAAAAGGA
>NW_005326730.1:0-2014 GCF_000412655.1 Myotis brandtii | reverse complement strand
ATTCGGCTGCCTCCTGCACGCCCCCTATAGTAGGAGATCAAGCCCGCAACCCGAGCACGTGCCCTGACCGAGAATCGAACCATGATCTCCTGGGTTGTGCATTGACACCAAACCACTGAGCCACACTGGCAGGCTGAAAAACATTTTTTAAGTGGGTTTGGTTGCATTGAGAAGAACCACAGGCCATAGCACCTGGCCCGCTGCTGCTATGATGCCGTAAAGAGTTCAGTATGGACTCAGTGATCTAGATGAGGTTACAACCATGACCCAGTGAGAAAGACTAGTTATCACTCATCATGTAATAGCATAACTACCGGTACAGAGCTAATGTCAATTGTTTTAGGAATCACCACCTGCCTGGTTCATTGGGTAACACATCTCACAGAGTGAGAACGAGGCTGACATCAGTTATTTCATGGAACGTCCTCACTTCTTTCAGTGGGGGGGCTGGGCTTGGAACCTATTTTGCTCGATTGCCTTTGGCAGTGCCTAAAGGAAGGCTAGAATAAATAGTCTCATTATTTGGAACAAATGACTGGTCGGTTCAATGCAACAACCATTCAATGCAATCAGGCAACTGGCCCATTTGGGTTGATGGATTTTTCCTGTAATCTCTATTTATAACAAAGGGATTGACTAGCTGGCCTTAAAGGTCCCATTTAGTTCTAGCGTGGCTGTGGTACTTCTAATTACTCAGTTTAATTGACCCTTTGGATTAGCATCATGTAAACCCCAGCCTCAGCATTAAATCACTATGGCTTGCATCAAAGTGTCAGGAATGCCATAAAGTCTAAATTTTCACTTAGCTCTTGGTAGATGCGTGTGCGCTTAAGAAGGAAACAGTTTCATGACTTCCAAACCATGAGGGATGATTTAATGGTGTGTGTTTTTTATTTGTATTACATTTAAAGACGTTTAAGAAAAAACAATTGACAACTGGGCCTGATCTGTTGTCCTCTAGCTCTGGTCATTCACTGTCAAGCTCAGGGAGAGAATAGGTGGATCAAGTTGGCCACAGGCATATTTTTGCTGTGGGTACTATGGTTAGTGGTCAAGAATCACAGGGAGTTCAGCCACAAGTCAGGCTCCTTTAGGAACAGGAACATCTTTTCCTTGTCTTCCAACCCCCACCACATCTCCTATACAGCAGGCCTAACGTCTTAGTGTTAGATGGTGATGGGCTGGCATCTCCGCTACATGGACCAGAATATGTTTGCTCCACAAAGACCCCGTGCTAGACCCTGCTTCCAGTAACATTTCGTTGTTTTCAGGGGGAAATGCTGGCATCAATTACCGGGAGTGGTATAAGCCCCTCGTGTGGTTTTGGATCCTTGTTGGCCTGGCCTACTTTGCAGCGGTCCTCAGTATGATCGGAGATTGGCTACGGGTTCTGTCCAAAAAGACAAAAGAAGAGGTAGGACCCCTTCCAGCTTCTACGAATGTTCCTGAGATTAGATGAGCTGGTGTCAAGAATCTCCTCTCTCTGTTCTGTGGGCTGGAGTGTTTCTTACTCAATGGAGGGCTCACAAGGCTTCCTTGTTTGGGATCATTACCTAAAAGCCAAGTGAAATTGAATAGCAATTACTTCGGATCCTTTTTTGGCAGGTGAGGAAATCTGGTGACTCAGTCACCAGCCCACAGATCCTGCAAAGAATAGTAAACAGCAACTTCGTTTTAAAAAATGGAATGAAAAGGAAAATATAGAACTAGTCAGCAGAGGTGGACTGTGGTCGAGGGAGGTGTGCAATTGCCCCCTATCAGCAAATGTATGGGGAGGCTTCGAAAAATCATCAAAAGCTTCAGAAAGCCCGCCTGTCCTTCAGGTCACAGGGCCTGAATGGAAATGCACTTGAACATCATGAATCTTCCCTGATTCTTAGTGAGACAGAAATCACTGAGCAGTGGCCAGCCCCGGGGAAGCGAACCCAAGGGGCCCTTTCACCTGTACCCCCTCCTGGTGGTCCCATCTGTAAAAAGAAGTATACCTCAGAGCACGCAGCCTTTACTCCCGCAG